>NC_049987.1:5362736-5362848 GCF_000003815.2 Branchiostoma floridae | reverse complement strand
CTAACCTCTGCTTGGAGAGTACACAGTACCTGCACCTGCTTGATAATTATTAAAACGCATGCCATACTTGAATAAAAGAAAAGTTCAATGTAATAATAAATGTACACACATC
>NC_049987.1:5316832-5362636 GCF_000003815.2 Branchiostoma floridae | reverse complement strand
AATGGAAGATGCGGTGTTTTTTTTCACTTTCGGAAAAATAGGAGCTGCCGCGATATACTTAAAAACAATAAGTCATGCATAGGGGCTCCTTTGGAAGATTATCTTCTTCCATATGGGCCAGGGGCATCTTGAGCAAGCTCTGTTTTGACCTGGAATCAATTCACAATACTAGTCCACTTTGGGGGATAATGTACTGTTAAGATGTTCCATTTTTGCGCAGGGGTGATTTGGAACAGTCCAATGTTGCGTGGGAAGGGGTATGGCTGAAATATGCTGTATTTGCTCTCAAGCAAATGTCGGCCTTTCTAGTTATATTTGGAACTGATATGAGGCTGAACTGAACGCAAGCTTGCTATCTTACCCGATAAATCTTTGAACCTTGTAATCGGCTCTGAGAAAGTTGAACAAGTACTAGTAACCAAAGCAGTCCTATCGGGCTTACATATGGACCCGTCACTAACTTGGAATCTTCATGCCAAATATCTTGTAACAAACTCTCAGGAAACTTAGCCTATGTTAGAAGATATGCTTGTTATATACCTGATGATGTGTGTAAGCTGGTACTTCAAGCCCTGGTGCTATCAGTCTTGAACTATTGTTCACCTGTACTGGCCAGTGTGTCAGAGTCATGTTCAAAAAAGCTACAAGTGATACTAAACAAGGCCTGTAGGCTGGCCCTGAAATGTCCCTTTGACACTTCTGTCGCCAAAATGCACTCTGATCTAGGTTGGTTGCTAGTGAGAAACAGATTGAGTGAGCCACAGGAGATATACCAATCTCTTGTACTGTGCACTCCACTAGGCAGTCATTGCATGATTATTGGTTACCGAATGCAAGGAACAGCAGCGGGAGGAGAACATTTAATTACCTTTGCCAGAACGGCTAAGGTTATGTTTTGGGCGTGTTTGTGTGTGTGTGTGTCTGTGTGTGTGTGTGTGTGTCAACAGCATAACTGGAGAAGCCTTGGATGGATCCTGATGATATTTGGTAGGTGGGTAGGCCTAGGGGTCAGGAAAACGAAGGTCAAGTTCGATCATGGGTCCCATAGAAGCTTGCTAAGGTACTGCAGCGGAAAGTCAATAGTAACTTTTTATATCCAGTGTTCTGGACAAGCTGTGGTCGTGATTTTTGAGTGGTAGATTAGAGTTTGGGCCTAATTAATTTTTGCATAATTAATGAGAAAATATGAACGTGTTGGCGGATCGTCATGATTTTTGGTATGTAGATAGTCTAAGTGAAGACCTTTATAATGTGATACGTATTATGCAAATTAACAGCTAATTTGCATAATTGATTAGGAAAGTTCATAAATCCACTGCATTCCTTGATAGTACTTTCAAAATTGTCTTTGTAACTGAAAAAGAGGGCCGAGACTAAGAGATGCATTTAAAACTTTAAAAGAGAATAAGTCAAGAATGGATCAAAGGATCATCATGATTTTTGGTATGCTGATAGCTGAAGTAATGCTTGATACAACTTGATATTAATTAATTTTAAATTGGGATGTAATTTGCATAATTTATGCCAAAATTTTATAAACCAACTCCAAGCATATAATTATAAGATAAATGTAATGAGTGACGCATTTGTCTACAGACATCATTCTACATAACAAACCTGGTTTATTTGGCAAAGGTATGTGTTCGTGGAACTCTAGTTACAGATCAGTTAAACTGTGGAATCTGCTACCCAGAGATTTCAAGATTGTCTCCGATACAAGATTGCTAAAGAAGATGATAGACAATTTCTACAGATCATAATGGTTTTATTGTATATAACCCTCTGACCTCATGACATACTTTATGTACATATATGTATTTGTATCTGTTTTAAGTGTATGGTATCTTTCCATCCACTTGTACAATGTATATACTGTGTGTTTTTTATTAGCCCTGGAAGATTAGCCCAATGAGCTAAAGGGTTAATTAGCCCTGGAAGATTAGCCCAATGAGCTAAAGGGTATCACAATAAACTCAATAAACTCAACATAACTTGTGTAGTTTCAAGTTGAATGACAGCTCTTGTGACTTACTTTAACTCGTGTCTCGACATTCTTCTGGTAGGTGGCGCTAATAATGGCAGCCGCACAAAAAGTCAGCTCCAAAAGTTAGTTCGTTTTTGCAATTTTCGTGTCATGTATTTCCGTCTATGTTGGATTGTTTCCTGTCTGGAATACTCGCTACGGATGTGGGAACCTTATCAAGCCAGTCTGATGACAAATAACCACGCTGTGTCGACAGAAGTCTTCTAACGCTCACCCACCCAGCTTTCCCTCCCCACCTACGGACAATGGCAGCCATATACAGGTACTCGTCCCAGTTCTTTAGAGCCTGTAGGCGTGACTTCTCACCTTTGTCCGGGCAGCTTAAACATCATCTTAAGGAGATGGGACTGCTGCGGATGCGTAGTCGCCCCAGGGGAACCAAAGCGGGCAAAAACGTGTTTAGGAAGATAAAAACAGTTCAGAATTACCGGCATCAAGTAGAGAGGAATTCGGAGTACTTGTTATGCAAATCGCTCACCGGCAACCGCTTCAAGCAGTTACTGTGCCAACCAACAAGCGTGACTCGGCCCAGAGTACTGAAAACAATTGCTTGTAACGACGAAGTAAATCTCGTGCCTCCTCAACCCTCTTACCCCATGCCAACAGTTATGCTGAGCAATACGAGGTCGCTTCGAAACAAACTTGAGGAATTCAAGTACGTACTTCAAGAAAATAATATCCAGGTGGCCATCGTATCAGAAACGTGGTTTACACCTGACGAACCAGAAGAGATGAATACCATTGACGGGTTCACCCTATTTTCAAAACCACGACAAGAACAAGCTGGAGGTGGTGTTGCGGTATATGTTAACGACAAGATGTACGCACGCCAGTTAGACATCGAGGTTCCTACGGAACTCGAATGCACCTGGGTCTACATTAGACCATCAAGATTGCCTCGCGAGGTCACCGGCCTAGCCGTATGTGCGGTATATTCTCCACCCGGATCACCACACCACAACGTATTACAAGATCACCTAGTGTACGCAGTTGACTACCTGCGGTCAAAGTACGTAGACATCGGGATCTGTATTGGAGGGGATTTCAACAGGATGGACGTGCAACACCTGTGTTCCTGCACCAACATGAAGCAAATAGTCAACGTACCAACTAGACAGGATGCCATCCTCGACCTGATCATCACTAACTTGGGCAGCTTCTACAAACCGTGTTCAACTGTCGCCCCTGTGGGAATGAGTGACCACCGGACAGTGATCATCGCACCAAAACAACATGTGCAGACAAATGTCGTCACAAAAAAGACAGTTCGCCCCATGCCGGACTCGAAAGTACGCGCCTTTGGCGCATGGATTACAACACACGAATGGAGCGAAGTAGCAAGCGAAGAGGGAAGTCAGGCGATGACCACTGCTTTCTACAACACCCTCCATCAAAAGATCGACGAACACTTCCCGACACGCCGGATCAAGCTACACAGCAAAGACAAGCCATGGGTGACCCCTGAAATCAAAGCGCTCTTGTCCAAGCGTCAGAAGGCCTTCGCAAAAGGCAAGACAAACACCTGGAAAGCCCTGAGGAACAAAACTCAGTCAAAGGTTAAGAGAGCCAGGCGATCATTCTACAGATCCAAAGTACAAAATCTCAAGAAATTGGATCCTGCAAACTGGCACAAGGAGATCAAATCAATGGCAAACATTGGAAGAACTAGCCCGACGATCAACGTGGAAGGTATCCCTACAGACGACACAAAAGCCATTGCGGACGCCATTAACGTCACTCTCAGCAACATTACGAAGGCGTTACCACCCTTGGACACCACGCGTCTGCCGTCGTTCCTACCAGCGCCTATGCCAAAACAGATTAGGGTGTGGGAAATGTACAACAAGCTTCGCAATGTCCGTGTTCGGAAGGCTGCAGGACCCGACAACATCACCGGTCGCTTGACTAAAGAATTTGCCTACGAACTGAGCACTCCGCTCACATGGATCCTTAACGCTTCACTATCAGAAGGGCGCGTTCCATGGGAGTGGCGAGAAGCCACAGTGATCCCCCTGGCTAAAACCAAACCGCCGTCTGTGAACGAGCTTAGACCCGTGTCCCTCACCTCGCTCCTGGCAAAGGTGTGTGAAGGCTTTATCGCAGAGCGGATACTAGCAGATATAACTCCCAACATCGACGTCAAACAGTTCGGGGGACTCCCTGGGCGGTCAACCACACTCTGCTTGGTCGACATCATGCACCTGCTCAATAAGAACTCCGACCGCACCGGCACAGTGAGTAGCCTCGTTCTAACGGACTACTCCAAAGCTTTCGATCGCATCGACCATACTATTGCAATAACAAGACTGTTAGACCTGGGTTGCAGACCAGCTCTTGTACCGTGGCTGTGCGACTTCTTGTCCAGAAGAAGACAACGTGTACTGTACCAAGGATCACTCTCTGAATGGGAAGTCTTGACATGTGGTCTTCCCCAAGGAACCGTACTTGCTCCGATAGTATTTATCGCCACTATAAACAGTGCGGCACAAGACACGACCTCGCATCCTTGGAAGTTTGTAGATGACCTTAACATGATAGAAACAAGGCTTATACATGACCATTCATCACTACAACAAGACCTCACTGACCTCGAACTTTGGACAGAAGAAAGTAAAATGAAACTCCATCCCCAAAAATGTAAGGTCATGCACATCTACTTCACCAGGACCGCTCCCCCTCTGCCGTCTTTGCAGATCGACGGCCATACTCTCCAGATCGTAGACATTGCAAAGCTACTGGGGGTATGGATCCAGTCTGATCTTAAATGGAACACCCAGGTTAACCACATGACCAAACAAGGCAGCAAGCGTCTCTACATACTAAGGCGCTTGAGAAAGTTCAACCTGCCTACCGCAGACCTGGTTACGGTGTATACTTCGTATGTGAGGCCAGTACTGGAATATGCAGCCCCGGTTTGGAGTCCTGGACTAACAAACAAACAGTCATGGCAGCTCGAAACCATACAAAAGAGGGCCTGCAGAATCATCATGGGGAAGGGGTACACCAACTACGCTGAAGCCTGCGAACAGCTAGGTCTCCCGACACTGGGGAGTCGACGCGAACACTTGTGTCTCCGCTTCGGGAGGAAGCTGCTGAGTTGCACGTCTTCAGAAGCCTACTCCCCCCTCTCCGAGGGCAGATCAGCACCCGACGCACTAGACAATCCAACGAACTTGATGTGATAAAAACCAGAACTGAAAGATTCAAAAAAAGCACCATCCCGTACATTGTAAGACTATTAAACGAAAATGTCCTCTAATGACGTCATGACACAGCTACCTAAAGACCACTTACCGGCGTACTTTGTTTTTATGAAATCATGTGCAATATCCGTGTTAGATAAGTGTTAAACTGTTTTTATATATAATGTTAAAGGTAATTCGGTTCAGCAATGTAATTCTTAACTGTGTATATAGTATTTTTAAAAATTGTTCCCGTATCTTTTTTAAATGTAACACGGCAGCACAATTCAGGGTCTTACTGACCCTGCTACCTGTATCGTGCAGTTGGATAAGAAATAAACCATTATGATGATGATGATTCTTTGAAAGAAATAACCGAAATAAGACCAGCGAATTTACACCAATGACTTGCCGTTTTCAAACACTCAACTCAAACACGAGTCAGGACCTGACTAGCGAGATCTGGATTGCTCAGGGATAAAATAGAAACTAGAGACGTCATTAGACGAAACATCGGAGCCATGGGAGTTTAGTTCAGAAAATAAACTTAATTGGCCCGTCGAAATGAGCACAATTTAAATATACTGGAGAGGCACGTAGCGAGAGAGTCTGTTGGAAGATGAAGCCTTAGATGTAAGGCTGGATGATATCTAGAAAGGTGGTGTTTGATATGTTACAGACGATCTATTGTCACGGGATGAGAGGTGAGGCCAGTGACTTACCGCACTGTCACAAATGGATCAATACAATCAGAAAAAAGACATCTATTTTAATAAACATTCTTTTGATTGGGCATATTCTGGCTTTGCACAGGAATACACCTGCTGTTCCATGAACCAAGGTATAACAACAGTGACACTAATTGGGTTTACATTTCACGACCATGATAGGGCAACCCGACTATTATCACTGAGAATCATACGTGGACAATCACCGGTCTACCTGTAGAAATGTGTATAGGACCTGGCATTGAAATGAAAATTTCAATGAAAAAGACATACGCATTTTGTCAAATGGGTCTGATGGCATCCCTCTATCCTTCGTTTTTGATATGACAAAAAACAGCAACTCTAATGAAGACGCTAACAAGCATCTCTAAGTGTCTGACCAATAGCCGCCCCAATTGCCGAAACTGAGATTAATGGTCGCTCTGGACCTTATTAATGAATGAATGAATGACCTTTTTGGCGACGCCTCAGGGGCTTCGCCTAATATTATAGTGAGCAACCGTTTGACAAAAATTCCCAGAATTCCGCAGGCATGTCAGGAATTTTTACACGCATGCACAGTTGCATCATCCCTTTAGAGGGGAATAACTCGGAAATGGATTGACGGATCTTCATGATATTTGGAATATAGATGGCTTCAGAGATGCCTTACATAATTAAATGCTAATCATTCAGATAATGGGCTAATTTTTGTACATGTGTGCTCAAACAAGCTAAGTACAGGTCGTAGCGCTAGTGATAAGGTACAATTTTGTTATAAGTAAAAGGTATCTTATCACCTCTACATATGCTAATACATTCTAGTATGTACAAGTTCAACTTCTTCTCGCTTCTTTATAATGAGTTGTGGGCTTTCTACTCTGCTCCTGCCCCGGCAGTCCATTTTGATGTGTGAAGCCCCGGTCACAAGAATCGTACGATTGACTGCGATGGAGGTTTTATGCGCGGCATAAGCGCAGTACGTCGTAAGTCGGGGAAGAATCGGAAGCAATGGTTTAAATATATGAAGCCGTGGTCACAAGGATCGTAGTGCATCGTGCGATGAGGTCATAAGAGCGTATCTGCGTCAATCGCAGGTAAATCATAGTAAATCGGGGAGCCTCCTATGACGAAAATAGAGCTGAAATGGATTTTGAACATGTTCAAAATTTCGCTATCGTCGTAAGATTTTATTTGCCCCCAAATCAGACTTCATTACGGCAATTTTTGTCTACTGATGAGGTTTTACATTTATGAATTTTTAGCATGTTGTGATGGTTTCAGTTTTCCCTGATATTGTCGATATTGACGAAAAGGGAAAATATATCAGTCGCAACTGCCACAATCGCAACCAGAGAACAGCGCGCCCCGCACAGGTGATGCAGACAATTGTTTGATCGCTTCATGCACGTGACTGACGTGAGTTTATAATTAGATCAAATCTCAGCTCTCGTCGGTCTTGGGTCAGTTTACCATAATCGTAATAACCATGGGGACAACTCAAACATAAAGGCAGGCTCTATGAGTCGAAAATATATATGATATAATGCTTACGATATGATTTTTGTATGATGGCATCTTTTTGTTGATAGCATATCATGATACAATCTTCGAAAGAGCCTGACACGCAGAGCCGGCAAGCAGGCCGAGATAACCATACCAGTACTCACGCTTGATTTGAACTTTTCCTTGTAATACTCTTGTTGTCATAGTCTTTTTTAATTTATTTTTACAGGTAAAGATATTATAGGAAGGTATTCAACAGCTATGTCCACATTTTGTTCGTTAAAGAAGCACAAAAACGGTCAGACGGCTATACAGAAGAGACACAAGTGAAAAATCGTACGACGCTGGAAAAATTTTGAACATCATCCGATGCTCTGCGATGCTCTGCGATGGCTGATTTTGCTTACGATTTAGCTGCGATCCACTGTGATCATCGTGCGATAGGCGTAATATGCCATCGCAAGGACGTCGTACGATTCTTGTGACCGGGGCTTAAACTCGAATCGGCGTATTCGCCGTATTTCTCTCTCATTTTGATGTGTACGTGTACTTGTCAAAACATTCCCCATAATTCATGTGAAATTTCCTTCTTTTTGAAAACATGGCCAGTAAAAGCCTCCTTAAGTGAAGGCAGAAATAACCTTCTTCCTAACCCTCCTTACTTACACAGGTAGCCTTGGTATAATCTCCAAGCAGATCCTACGGTAGCATAAGATATATATAATAGCATAAGTATCAAAAGCTGGCAGAGGAGTGAAGCCGGCTTAGGAGTGTGTTTCGCTACAAGGCAAATGGACACCTTTTGGCTGACTACACTCCTTGGGCAGTTTGGTACTATCATATGCCATTGTAGGGTCTGCTTGGAGATTAGCCTTGGTAGGAGAAACAAGAAGAAAACAAATTTGCCCTTTTTAGAACAGATGAAGAAAGTCAAATCTCTTAAGACAATCTGACCATATTCTGACTGGATCTCAGAGGCAACAAAACTCAATTTAATATAGCATTAGGGAGTTATCGTGGACCAGAACACAAGAGAATAAATAACACATTAAATCACGGTATCAGTAGACTTGAGCAGGATTTACAGTTAATGTAAACGGTTTAACTCGACAAAGGTCAGAGTATTAGTCGGTAGGTTACGCCGAAAAGTGGTTATACCGGACATAACGTTACAAAGGTCAGAGAGACAATCCTAATACGTTACGCCGGAGGGTGGTCATAACGGCTACAGATACAGATGCAGAATCTAGCTGGGACAAATATCAAAGGGCAAGTTATTCTTGTTTAACAGATGCGAATCGGCTGTTAAAGAGTGACGACAGGATGTGATCTATGCGGGATTATCTCTGTGTAAGCCGTTTATCCTTCTGGATAAATGTTACCCGAGGCGTTCGGAAGGCTCCCTTTCCACTAGACGGCGATCGCGCTGCGCTCTCACTGCGACCTAAAAAGGATATGTGTAACCTATACTTTCACACTGGGTATATCATACAAAACGTAAAATTGTATCTGAGAAGACAACAAAACGTTTGCACAAAGTGTAAAAAGATTAGTTTCGTTTCTCCACAATTCGTTGAGCGATCTGTTAAATCTAGGGAGAGCGCGTCGAGAGCGCCGTCCCAGTGGAAAGAGGGTATACTAAAGGTGTCCTTGATGTTTTTCCACAATCCAATGCCGAAGGCAATGATACATGCCTAGTTCAAAACTAAAAGCTGGCCTGATGAAGAAAGAATGAGAATAATTCAAGATCAAACATTATTGTGAAAAGAGACTACTTGAATACTAGTGTTAGCTATTTCTAAATAGGTTGGCTTTCACCTCTTTTTTGGAAGCGGAGGAAGACGAAAAGCCTCACTTTGATCAATGCAATGACAGAGCATCCAATAAGGAAGTATAGAGTGTTGATCGTTGCAACAGGGTATCAGGCTTAAAGTTCTAGAAAGATCACTGCGACTTTCACAACTCCATACCATACGGAACTTCCAAATATCACAGGTATTAAATCCCTGTTAATTACCACTACGGGAGTGCCAGAGCGCGAGAAGCCATTACCGTTCTTGCAGTAGAAGAAGAAGAAGAAGAAGAAGAAGAAGAAGAAGAAGAAGAAGAAGAAGAAGAAGAAGAAGAAGAAGAAGAAGAAGAAGAAGAAGAAGAAGAAGAAGAAGAAGAAGAAGAAGAAGAAGAAGAAGAAGAAGAAGACAAAATATAAAGAAAAACCAGAGGGGCCTCAAGCAGTAAGTTGTCGACTCTGATATCCCCCCAAAAAAGGATAGCTATTCGTACGATGGATGTGGATTATCGTGAAAAATGTCATGGCAAGGGGTTATGACGGGCGTTCAATAAGTGTTTTCCTCTCATCCGGAATCGGGAAACAAGGGTCACTGCTCTAATGTTGTAGCATGAATATAAATCATAATGTCTTTTATGAATCGAAGGAATTCCTCATCAAGCGTTTTGTCTTATCATGTGAGACGTGAGAAAACAAAAGTAATAGATGACACCGCGATCCGGTGTGTGTGGGAATGACCTTGAGTTCTTCATACCTTGGAATCTACGAAGACGGAATATCGATGACAACCCGTATTTAACCGAAAAGGCGGGTAGATAACTTAAAGCAGAACAAGGAAAGCCCTATGCTAACGTTGGCACATACACATCCGTTCACTTCCACTCAGGGTTGTAGCCAGCCTGAAATCATTTTCAGTCCCCTTGATTTTTAATGGGAATCCTATCGAGCACCGAAGGCATGGCGTGACGTTGCGCGTCATTTCTAGGGGGTCTGGGTCCCAGAAAATTTTTAAATCAAGACCCTCTGAAACACTTTTTCCTGCATTTTGAGGTGCAAATTTTGCTTGTAGGCTAAGCTGTTCAATGGCATCTGTTTTGGTGAGGAAGAACACATGGGTTTCATTTTTTTTATATCTTTACTTATCAATTTTTGTCTGTCCCTGGGGACTGAATGGGGAAATTTGTTTTCAGTCCCCAGCTGCAAAATTCCTTCAAAGGACTGAAGGACAGGTGCTGGCTACAACCCTGCTTCCACTCATCGTCTTTCCTCCTCTATCACCTTACGTTGCCGATTTTCTGAAGTGCGTCACCTGTAAAGTAATCATCACAATTAATTGAGGCTCGGTGGACAGTTCATTAAAGTCTTGGAAAGTTGGAGCGCATACTTAATAACGGTCCCAAAAATTGAGTCTGAGTGAGACTGAGAACTTACTGAGGTTGTGCATGATGTATCACACTTCAACCCGTGAGGTTGAATTCACACTATTCACGATTTCACACTACCTTTTGCACTGCCTCAGCACATCTTTCCTCAGCCAATCAGGAGCGAGTATTTCTTGTGACTATATCCACATAGTATGGTGTCCCTAGGGGTAGGGGTGTTTGTTTGTTTGTTTAATTGCGATCTCCATTAGTGTACATCATAAAATCATGCCACTACTCTTCCTGGAGTCATAATAATAAGAATAAATGAAATACATGAAATGCAAAAGAAACAACTTAACATCAAAAGCGGATAATTAGCGTAAAATAATAAGCAAAATAATAATCAGAGGTAAGAGGTCAAAATAAAGAAGTGATCATACATAACGAATAATGAATAGCAGAAGAAGTTAACTTAATTGATTGAAACACAATCCAATCAAAAGTGTACTAATAACACAACATAAATATATAACTTAGATGTACTGAAATATAAAAATCATTACCACCATGTGCTCAGGGGTTGTCTTTTGTCTCGTGTTTTCGCAAGCTCTTTTATCCTAGATTTGAACTCAATGTTGTTGTATGATGTCGTTGTGTTTGGCAATGTGTTATAGGTTTTGATGCATCTGTAGCCAAATGTCCTTGTTTTAGCGTTTGTTTTGGGTTTTGATTGAGTGAATGCTCCTCTAGTAGACAGCCTAGTGTGATGCTCATGTGTGGATTGAATTGTTTGTAATTGCTTGAAGATGCATTGGGGTTGCCTTTCCTTAACAATTTTGTGGAATGTACATACAGTATTTGTAAAGAGTCTTTCTTTAACGGTTTGCCACTTTAACTGCATGTGTAGGTCTTCCAGGTTGGTGTCAAAGGGCTTGTTTGTGGCCAGGCGAGCAGCGCGATTCTGGACCACCTGAAGACCATCTATGTGTGTCTGTGGTGCAGAGGATAGCAGCACTGAGCCGTAGTCCATGTGTGACAAAACCAGAGCCTGAATAACAGATCTCAATGTACTTTTTGTGAAGTATTTCCTGTGTCGTCTTATTGTGGCTAGTATACCTGCCATTTTATTCTTCGTTTTGTCAATATGCGATCCCCATGTGAGACGTTGGTCTATAGTGAGACCTAACAGTTCAGCCTGTTCTACATGTGTAATGTCTGTTCCATCTATTCTTAGTTCTAATTTGGGATTACTTTTTAGTTTTTGTTGCGTACCCATCATGATTGATTTAGTTTTTCCAATATTGAGAACAAGATGATTAGTTTGTACCCAATTCCAGATTCGCTCCAAGTCAGTCTGCAATTTGTATTTCAATTTTGCGACGGTGGGAGCCGAAGCTGAGGGCGTTGAATCATCAGCGTACATGACTACTGTACTATTTGTAACTGCGGGGAGATCATTGACAAATATAGAGAAAAGCAATGGACCCAGGCAGCTGCCTTGGGGAACGCCGCACCTGGATTCTTTATAAGAGGAAAAACTACCGTTAACGAATACAGCTTGTTTCCTGTTGCCAAGATAACTCTGTACCCACTTGATTGCCGATTCCTCAAAACCATAGCTCTTAAGCTTGGCTAAACAAATATCGTGGTTAATGACATCAAATGCCGCGCTAAAATCTAGCATAACGGCGCCAACCAAATTCCCTTTATCTATCTCCCCCAACCAGTAGTCAGACATTTGTATAAGGGCACTAGCTGTAGAGTGTGATTTTTTATACGCATGTTGGTTTTCGGAAATTATGTCATTGGAAACAAGGTAAGTTTGAATTTGTTTCTGGCATATCCTTTCCATGACCTTGCTAATTGCTGGTAACAGGCTGATGGGGCGACTGTTAGGTCCGCTAAGCGGGGCGGATTTATTCTTTATAAGTGGTAGAACCTTTGCTATCTTCCATTGTGAAGGGAAGATGCCTTGCCTGATGGAACAGTTAAATATGTGACATAATGGGGGAGCAATGTGATCGGCGCAAAGTTTCAACAACGTGTTGTCAACATTGTCGTGGCCAGTAGCATTACCTGGGGGCAGTGCTTTCAACAAAGCGTGCACCTGCTCGACAGTTACATATTGAAAGGAGAAGGAACAGTTCTTATTAGCCATGATATATTCTTCTATGGGTGCTACTGAGTTCGCTATGTCCGGGGTATCATCTTTGGAGAGTTTTTGTATTTTTTCAATGAAATATTCGTTGAAATATTCAGCGATTTCAGCTGGTTTTGTCAGTATTTGTCCGTCCACTTCAATGGAATTCGGTGCACTTGAATTGTTTTTACCTAACATTCCGTTAACAACTTTCCAGAGTTGCTTGCTGTCTTTAGTGCTACTGCATAATTCAATTTGTTCCTTGTAGAAGGCTTTCTTCCTCTTTCTGTTTTCATTATATTTCAGCCATACCATATATGGTATGGTGAAATATATTGTATTCGTAATGTTTCTTTCTTTCTTTCTTTCTTTCTTTCTCCTGTCAAATCTTCAAAGCGATTCATCTCCGTCGTTCCGTCACCGAATGACCTGAAATTTGGCACAAGGGTAGAGTGGGTCGATACCGAGGTGCTGTTTTCTCATTTTTTTCATATCTGCCTCTAAAATGATTTTATTGAAGTTTAAAGGTCATGTTTTGACCAAAACGGTATATTGTGGCCCCCTGTTCCCTTGAATTACAATGGAATGACCTTAAATTTGGTGTAGATAGGCATTAGATAGTTGGTAAAATGATCCGAGTAAAATTTTGGGCATAAACTACTTTAAAATGCTTAATTTCAGCGCTTTTCTGAGGGGAAATTGGTTTTCTTTCGGCTTCCTGCCGTGAACTCCAGTGACCCCAGAGCCCACACGTGCCAGGTGCCAGCGGTCTGGGGAGAGCGAGAGATAATTACTTTATGGACGCCAGCCAATCAGCGACGAGAAAGGCGAATGCTAGTTAATATTCATAAGCGGGGCCTTGCAATCCCGTATATACACAAACAGATGCATATTACAGCCTTACTGTGGCCATATGGTCCCCTTTGCCGGGTTTGAAATTGTAGTTTGCGAGGATTTGGAGTTCAGACAGGGTCATTTGAGCGGTAGCGGACGGTACGCGTGCATTGAACGTTAGTGTCGATGAATATACCAACATTCCGCATGGCACTATCAATCATTTTCGGCAGATTTGGACAGGGAAAATTGGACGGCTTGCGTTTAGTTTTGATACGTAAGTTTGACAGTGGCGAGAATGCATGTATTTTTCCCCGAACAAATGTAGGTACTTCTAGTGTTGTTGTTGTTCTTTTTTGACGTAAACTTTGTACATTCAAATTGTAAGTAACTTTAAACTGCCAGAGTTTGAGCCCAATAAAACACTCTCAATACCAGAGTATCACCACTGACCTCCGAAAAGAACCCCCCGAACAAAGTAGAAACACCTATCCTCCAGGTCTCGCACGCTACGAGCAGGAAATTATAACACTCAGACAAGATTACGTCCGATGGCTGATTGCATACAAAGTAAAACAATTTAACAGTGGTATGCAGGGGCATATACTTAACAAAGAATTCGAAGGAAAATGAAATATATAGATAAAGCCAAATCAAGTTAACTTGTTCGTCCTGGGATTTTTCAGAAAAGAAATGAAGCGACAGGGTGGTAAAATTCTTGTAAAATTTCGAGACGTCTCCGTTTATGTAATGGCTCATACAAAACAAGAAGAAGATTGAAGTTTTTAGCTTGAAAAAAACAACAACACTCCTACTACACAGTACCTGCACCTGACAATTATTAAAACGTATGCCCTACTTGCTTAAAAAAAAGTTCACTGCAATAATAAATGCACCCACATCACAAGGAGATTATGACGGTACTTAGACCTAGTTATCGAAGTGGAAATTGTTGAATGGCGTCATGTAATTTCATGACGAAAATCTTCTGAATGGAAGATGCGTTTTTTTTTCACTCTCGGAAAAATAGGAGCTGCCGCGATTCTAAAAACCAATCAGTTATGCATAGGCGCTCCTGTGGAAGATTATATTCTTCCATATGGGCCCGGGGCATATTGGGCAAGCTCTGTTTTGACATGGAATCAATTCACAATATTAGTTCTCTTTTGGGGATAACTTACATTAAATATTGCATTTTTGCGCAGGGGTGACTTGGAACAGTCCAATGTTGCGTGGGAATGGGTATGGCTGAAATATGCTGTATTTGCACCCAAGCAAATGTCGGCCTTTCTAGTTTACTACTAAATTCCTGAGTCTTTTGTAGATCTTGTGGTCTGATTCCATTCCCGACACCTGTGCTTCACGCTTTGCGTTGTCACGCTGTGCCATGAGTTCTCGAAGGTCGCCGTCTACCCACTGGGCGGGCGACGCCCTTTCTGAACACTTTCTGACAGGAGCGTGTTTGTCGCATATCTCTGTGAAAAGAGCCATGAAACACTCCAAAGCGTCATCTACACATTCTTCATTTTGCACTAGGTGCCATGGAACAGACAAGATATCTAACAGGAATTCATCTAGGTTGAATCGTTTATACGAACGTTTTTGTACGATTTTCGGTTGGCCCTTTGGAACTTTCGTTTTGCGAGTAGTGTGTATAAGATTGTGGTCTGAACATCCTACAGGGACGGACTGTGTGCTTGTTAGTTTTTCAGGCCTGTTTGAAAAAATTAGATCTATACAAGAAGAGTTTACTGGACCTTTGGAAGTCTTGACTATTCTAGTTGCTTGATTAACCATTTGTTTAATATTCAATGCAGTCGACTCTAAGTAAAGTTTGTCTCTTAAGGTACAGGTCATGTTTGTCCAGTTTATATTGAAATCGCCTAGTATTAATACTTCCTGTTTTGTATTTGTCGCCAAATCAAATGCCTGTATGATTCTGTTGAAGTAGTCCAACTTGGCACTTGGAGGCCTGTATAGGCACCCTACCAAGATTGGCTGTGTGTGTGGAATGTGTATTTGCGCCCAGATAAGTTCAATTTCGGGGGTTTCCAAGTCAAACCGTCTTTTATACGGAATATTGTTTTTTATGTACATGGCGACACCCCCTCCTTTGTTATTACGGTCTTTGCGTAAGATAGTGTAATCGCCGGCGTTAAGTGCTCCGTCATACACACTATTGTCTAAGTGTGATTCAGAAATTGCGAGAATGTGTAGGTTGTTCGTGTACAATACATTAGCGATCTCGTGAACCTTATTACGTAAGCTGTAAATATTTATATGGCCTATATGCAGTCCTTTACGTGCCAAATTCAGATCTATGGGTCCAGGGTTCGTCTGGACATCTCCAGCCAGCAGCAAGGCCAGTGTCGCCAGGAGTTTAGACACATTTTTCAGATGATGGCTCGATGTTGATGGGTTAGTGTCTCTAACTTCAGTGTTGCGCTCAGATGTAGCAATGTTGCTGACAGCGTAGATTCCGCACAGAGCGAGGGATGGGGGTCGACGTGGTGCAATCTGCCATCTGTCCGTCGATTCCGCTTTACTTGACTCAAATGTGCAGCTGGCTTTAGGTAATAAAGCTATTGTAATTACAGCCAAGAGCTGCACGATCACTAACATTTTTTCTAGTAATGACATCTTAATAGAGGACTCCAGGAAGTTCCAAAGCGTAGCAAGGAGTTAACTACATCAATCAATATATGATACAGTGTGATGGTAATCAGGCTATCAAGTCAACTGCATGCTTACAGGTGGATCTAGTTAGGCGCTCAATTAACATATGAAAAGCGGCGTTTACAATGATGCAATAATGTGTGTTTGGCGCCAAAATTGTGTAACAGAAACGTCACTGTATTACATGAAACAAAGGCTCATTTGCGTATCATAATCACCTATAATCCCTAAGAACTATCACTACAATATCTACAGTCTATACTTAATTCCTAAGATATTGCATAAGTAATATTTGTGGGGTAACGCAAATGGTAGACACTGAATGGTAGACACCTTCCACACAGGTATGCGCCGCTGAATTGGGAATACGGCTTAGAGCCTTATTTTCCGTCGGATTTTACTTTCAGTTTTTTTTAAAATGCTGTATATATGAAAAGTATGCTTGGGTCAACGAAATGAACTTAAAATAAAGCCAAAATAAAGGCGAATACTTGCGTAATAGGGAAAAATTGTCGGAGCGAACTGGAAGGTGTCTAACCGCCGGTGATGACCTCTGACCTCTGGGTGTACTAATAGGGGGGGACACTATTTTGCAAAAATGCAGTTTTTGATGAAATACGCAGCTAGAAATATGGAGACGGTCCATCTGAATATGAAAATGTAAAAATTTTGAAAATCATTGATTGCTAACCCCCTGTACATGCCCCCTGAAGTTTTTAAGTTGACAATGTACTAAAGTAGTATAACGCTATACTGCCAAACATGTGTAATGCCTTAGAAATTGTACTTTTGCATACTTGGCACAATATTTGACTTCAAGGGAGATCATTGTGGATATCTGAACCTCCAAATGTATTTCCTAGGTAAATATGGACTATTCCAAAGTCACCCCCATGACAAAAATGGACTGGGCCAAACTAAAAATTGGACGAAACGGGCAACACTATCATAGAATGGGCAAAACATGTGGTCACATAGCATTCTATGACTTAGATTCTCTTCTTTGTGATTACTCAACAAATTTTGAAATCATGTACTGTAACTAAGGGTAGGTACCGGGACGGTGTGCCGGTATAAAACAGGTTTTTCGTATTGGACCGGTCCGGAAAAACCTGACCTGAAAAAATTCGATGGACAGGATGTTGGAGCTATTGGAAAATGAACAGATTATATGATCAGGCATTCACACGTTTTCAGACTTACCTTTACGTCGAATAAAATAACAAGAGTGAAGTATAGTAGTATAGTCTGTAGTCATTTCTACCAATTTTTACAGTCAATCGCACAGAGGCAGTTAGCCTTAAAGGATTTTAAAACGCCATTGGTAGTCAAATACCCCGCAAAGCAGATTTCTTTGTAGCAAAATGGACCATTGTTTTGAGAATCACAAGTTTTCACATACTGAATCAGGTCCAGGTTCAGGTCCGGACCTGGACCTGATCCTCTGGACCTGAACCGGATCTGGATTTTCTGTACCATTACCCACCCCTATTAGACCCTGTAGTTACATGTAACTTATGTTTTATCCTGTCAAGAAATAGATACTTATACATGTAGGTGGGAGGAAAGTGGTGTTACAACTGAAAAAATTCAGGTTGCGCACTGCGTTACTTGGATTTAGTCTTTAGAATTACGTTGCGCCAACCAAAATGCATTTTAAGTAAAGGTGGATATTTAGAGCACTCAGTTGCTGCAGGTAAAGGATACAGCCTTCGGGTTCATCTTTAAGGAGAGGTTTTAACAGACAAAGAAAGACGAAGAAGTCTGTAGTGTCTTTGTCCAAGTGGCAACCACAATTACCAATCTAAAGTTACAAGGGTACTGAGAAAGAAAAGAGAACCTGTATCGTTTAGACAGTACAGTAGAGAAGGCAGGAAAGGACATTATCTCCTACACTGTACACTCTTTACCAGCCAAAGAAGTTTTTTGTTATTGGCTGTCTCCAATATAGACCTAAAGCACCTCACTACTTTATGTTCTTTACTGTTATCAGGATCCACATCTCTTTCACATCTACAAACCTGTAATATGTTTTATTTTGTCAATACTTATATCCATTGCACAGGCAGGTTCTCCTAATTGATGCAGCACCAACTTTGTCTTGTCTAAATTTACTATTCTGTTATCCATTCTGTACTTATGTATGTATGTGGTTTATTATTGTTTTATGCGTATGTTTCTTGAGTAGAAGGCTTAATATAAGCAATTTGTGCTTTCTGCCTCATACTCTCAAAATATATGTGAATATTAGATAAATAAAGGACGCAGGATACCAGAGAGTCTAATAGCTCGGTAGAGAAATGAAAAGGAGCTTAAGAAGCAAGGACTCAATGAGAAAGAGATTGCAAACATTGCTGTTGATTGGAAGAGAGACAAAGACTTACAAACCCTGAAACCCAAGTTCCATTGACACCATCTACAATGAGCGTAAATTTGACTATGGTTCTTTTGATTCTGTTGTAAATACAGGTACCAATAAAACATTGTTGAAATTCAGTATCGCAGGCATCTTGCTTGCAATGAGAGATATAGTATGTATATGTACAGGGGGAGAGCTTGGGAATAAGTCAACTGTTGCTTTTCTGTCCATACTTCACGACACATATAAAAACACTGGTTTTAAGCTTGGCAAAAAAACCTGTGTTTTTGTAACCTTGAAACAATGATTCTTTTTGAAGTTGCCCAATTCCTTGGCATCAAGTTTCTGGAAATTTTACCACTATTCTTGTGAAGCTTAAAACACTTGTAGTTGATCTGGGTACTCTTTATTATTCTCAGCAATTGTCGAATTACTGCCCTGCCGTGACTTCCCTGTTTTGGGCCAAATAATGGAAATTCGCCCCAAGACTTGCTGCCCTGTTGCCATGGCAACCAAGATTATTAAGCCAAAACCTTGTAGAAAAGTATCTTGGAGTGTAATGTATCATTTAATCACACAAAATGTGCAAAAAGAACTGGAGTAATGTAGTGAGTGCTTGCAGATCCTAGCAACGTCACACACGTACATGGCGAGGGGGGTATCCAAACTTCAGGGGGTATGTACAGGGGGGTTAGAGTTTTACAATTGCCTAAATTTTGTGATTTCTGTGTCTATATAGATCATCTCCATATTTTAAGATGCGTACTTCAAAAAGTTTGTATTAATGTCCCCCCCTAGTACTAAGTAACGAATAAATTGACTAAGTTGGAGACGCCCACCATTCAACTGAATGGTCTCCCTTGGGGTAGGGGTGTACCAACCAACGAATAAATTGACTAAGTTGGAGACGCCCACCTTTCTCATGCAAATAAAAGCAATTAAAGAATTAACAAAAAGGGAAACAGCAAATCAACCCAACATGCTTCGCCCTCGGGGACCCCAACAAACTCCTCGGGTGGGCGGAGCAGTACCAAATCCACATAGTCAGGACACTCCCATGATCTATCTATTACTTACCAGCGCTCAGTTCTCATCGGCAAACTCTCTGGGTTACTTGTACATATACTTGATTTCCACAGTCTTGCAAATAATGCCAAAGAAATGTTGATCTTACAAGGTAGTTCTTTCTGATCCTTCAATGTCAATTGCAGAATTATAGAAGCAACACATGTGTACATTGCAACAACAAATCGTTTTTAGATTCAAGTATAATTCTTTGTTTTAGTTTTCTACTCCAGTAAGGGAGATCGACTCACGTACACTGTTCATACATATGTAATTACCTATTTACTATTAATAGACTATACTACGTATAAGAACAGTCTAACATCCGAGCTTCGTAAAGCCGAACGTGAATACTACAACACCATCAGTAACAAGTTTAAAACTCCCGAGGGCTCAAAACTGTTATGGTCTGTTCTCAGCAATCTTACAGGAAAGGGAAGTAGAGGTATTCCAACACTGTCCTACAGGGGTGTTCTAGTGGAGAAAGATGGCGAGAAAGCCGAACTTCTAAATGAAATATTTGTAAACATCACCAAAGACTGCAACCACCCTGACAGGACTAAGAAACTACCAATACTTACCTCCAAGCAGTTCACATCACTCCAAGTCACCTCAGAGGAGGTACTAACCGTACTACAAAGTCTCCAAGTGAACAAAGCTCCGGGACCTGACGGCATCCCAAACAGATTACTCAGGGAGGCTGCGCCTGAAATCTGTGACTCGCTACGGTGTCTATTCAACTACTCTCTGGCGACTGGACTATTCCCTATGGAGTGGAAGCAGAGCAATGTAACCCCTGTATACAAAAAAGGTGACCGAACGAATCCACTCAACTACAGGCCAATATCTCTCCTTCCAACGGTGGCTAAGGTGCTCGAAAGACTGGTCCACAACCATCTGTATACCTACCTTGAAGAGAACTGCCTTCTGCATAAAAACCAGTCCGGCTTCCGAAAAGGGGACGGCACCGTCCTGCAGCTGATCCGACTAGTCGATGACTGGACCAAGTCCATCGATGATCCGGACATCTGTTGCACAGCAGCTGTCTTTCTTGATGTAAGGCGTGCGTTTGATACTGTGTGGCATCAAGGACTCACATACAAGTTGACTCTTTACGGAGTGGGAGGGCAGTTGGTTCGCTGGTTTGACAGCTACTTGACAGGGAGGCAACAACGAGTCGTCATAAACGGTATCGCCTCATCCTGGGGAACAACAACAGCAGGAGTACCTCAAGGTAGCATATTAGGGCCTCTCCTCTTCCTGATATACCTGAACGATCTGATGGACCTTCCATGTAAATCAGCACTTAATTGTTTCGCAGACGATACATCCTTGTATAACTCTGCCAGAACAGTGCAGGAAGTGGCTGCTACCACAAACGCCGACCTGCAACTGACCTCTACCTGGTTCCAGGATTGGGGACTTGAACTCCACCCCGATAAGTGTAAGGTAGTCTGTGTTAAGTCTGATCGGAAACATGTTCAACTGCCCCCCATCTACTTACTTGGCAAGGTTGTCGAGCAAGTGTCATCATATAGTCATCTTGGAGTTACCATCCACCAATCTCTTAGATGGACGGAACACGTGCACACGACCACAAGCAAAAGCAAGAAATTGCTCGGTGTCTTGTGCAAGATCAAGGGCAAACTAGGCAGACAGGCCCTTGAGACAGCATATTTCACCTTGGTACGACCCAAGCTGGAGTATGCCTCAGTACTCCTAGGAGATTTGAGCAGTACAGCAAGTAGGATGCTGGAAAAGGTACAATACCACGCCGGTCGACTCGTCACAGGAGCTATGAAGGGTACCCCTAACTCCAGCATTCTTCAAGAACTTGAATGGGATACCCTGTCCACCAGGCGACAGTACAGCTCACTGGGAATCATGTATAAGATGACACATGGACTTGTTCCTCCACACCTACAGCCACTTGTCCCCTCTACAAGAGGCACCCAGTCATCTTCAAGGTTCCTACTTCGAAACAGCACCCATCTCCATGTCCCACGCTGCAGGACTCAGACTTACAAAACAAGCTTTGTCCCGTACACGTCATCCCTGTGGAATCAACTGCCCCAGGTCGTCAAGGACGCCCCTACTCTTGTCGCCTTCAAGTCTGAGTGCAAGAAACATCTGCTGACGCAAAGGAAACACCAGACGTATCGCAGCCTCGGCTCAAGACAGAGCAACATCTATGCTGCCAGGCTGCGCATGGGATGGAGCCAACTTAACTCTACTCTGCATAAGATGAGGATTAAGGACAAGAAGTGTGATTGTGGGGCTTCCTCTGAAACTGTCTCACATTACCTCCTACACTGTCCCCTCGACTCCCCTGTATTCTGATCTCCGCCATAACCTCACATCCACCGTCCAGCACCTCCTACAACAACAACCTACCGTGCCCCTCCTACTCCAGGGATCCACAGCTCATAACCTCTCCACAAACAAACAAGTGTCCGATGCACTACATTCTTACATTGTATCAACTAAAAGATTCCAGCTGCACCACCCTCCTACGAACCACTAATAGATAGTCCTCAGATTTTAATTGTATTGTATTTATTGTGTGATGATGATTATGATGTATTGTACTATGATTATGTATGTCTCTCAATGTGTATCTGCACAACATCAGCACCCTGCTGCCTGGTGCAGTATATTGTATTGTGTTGTTACAATTCTAATAAAGTTAAAGTTAAATTATCTATTTATTATTGTCCTGTATAATTTATTATTTTCAATTCTTGTATAAGTGGCGGCGTTAATATAAGTTGAATGTAACTTGAGTCCGCCGTCACTTTGTCCTCGTCCGTTTATTTGTATTTTTACACGTATTTCAATAAAGAAAAAAAAAAAACTCTTGAGGTGGGAGGGTTGGTAAGCTCACACTAATGTAATGGGGACATGACTCAGGGTGCTATATTAGGTTTAGCAGAATGACATCAACGAAAACATGTGGACTAATAGATTTGTTTCAAAGGAAAAATCCACAACGTTGCCATACCCAGGGATAACATACATTTTAGCCTTTGAGACAAGAAAATATGATCATAGCGCACTCAGTCATGTAAGGTTAGGCGTGGGTGCACATGATCTGATGACTACGCCCAAGCACCGCAAAAATATTCATTGAAAACGGTGTTCCCCTCAAAGTAATCAGTGGCTAGGTCTCATTAATTTTACAAAGGTCAGAGTTAAGGTTGGGAATTTTAATTGCTGTATGGGTGTTTTTTCATCAGTAAAAAGTGTCATTATTCGATCCACGGTAGAAACATCCGAAAGACACTAATATAGTTCACGTATACGATTCGCTCTGTTACACAAATTGTATTAGAAAGTCTTTTCAAGGTTTTACATATTAAAAGGTTCACACAAGGGTGCATGTGTATGATAAATTTATTACCATGATAAAGGCTGATAGGGCGACGCGCTAGGCTTTTAGGGCTGGTGACGCAAACACAAGGGTTATCCAATGTCAATGAACATACTACCTAGGTTTTATAATAATCCTTCTTCCATTTTATTGATAGTTGGATGGCACAACGACCATTTCCAATCAAGGGTAACCTATAGCAGCCACTACAAAACGTCGTCTGCTATTCCACCCTACGCTGAACGTTTGGAATCAACCCAAAACTCAGACATCTTTGTCATCAGATAAAACTTATGTATAGGATATCCAGGCCCGACTTGGCAAAGCTAGAGGTTCCTTCAGTCGCCTCCGTGTTATTTGGAAATCCAAATCATTTAGCCTGAAAACCAAGCTCAGACTGTATAACAGCAATGTGAAGTCTGTCCTTCTGTATGGCTCTGAGTGCTGGAGAGTTACAAAGTCAGACATGAAGAAAGTCGATGTATTCCACAATAGTTGTCTGCGTAGAATATGTAACATCTACTGGCCAAATAAGATCAGTAATGAAGAACTGTATAGAAAAACGAACACAAGACAGTTGTCTACTGAAATTGCCATCATAAGACTGAAATGGTTGGGCCATGTTCTGCGGATGTCGGATGACCGTATCCCCAAAGTTGCTCTACATTGGGCCCCTGAGGGAAAGAGAAAACGGGGACGTCCTAAAACCACATGGAGACGCACTGTGGCTAAAGATCTAGCGGCCATTGGGATCCCCTGGGATGCTGCTCAGCCCCTAGCACAGAACAGACCCCAGTGGAGGAAACTTATCACAGCCTTATGTCCCACATGGGATGAAGAGGATTAAGTAGTAAGTAAGTAAAACTTATGTAAGCTCGAAACTACTCTGATGGAACATTGTGTTGGCATCCATATGTCCCGGAAGACAATGGTAGGCAAACAGTTACTCGACGTCTGCCTGGCCTGTACGTGACTTTTGAAGGTGAAGGAGGGGTGTGCACTCCCCTCTCTACCCTCTCGTCTACTGGCGCATTAAGTCCCTCAGGGACAGAACAGCATGTATAAGACGGTCCCAGTAGATGCAGGTTTGTTATTTGGAGTTTCCGTCTCCAAGGAGGGCTTCCGACCAACGATGCAAGGGGTTCCACCTACCCCAGCCTGGAACAAATGGAACAAATATACAAACTACTGTAAATGCAGACATGTTCGCGGTGGATTAATGTTCGCGGTTTTCGCGGTGACCACTTCACCGCGAAATCAAAACCACCGAGAACATTTTTCTATCATGGTATTAAACTGCAGTCTATGGTGTTACCGCGAACTTAAATCCACCGCGAAAAAAGTCCCTTTTCCCGCTACCGCGAAATTAAATCCCCGCGAACTTAAATGCATTTACAGTATATGAAACTATCAATGAGAGTTAAACTTCAGACAAAATCCGGACGAACATCCCATAACTGGAATTCTAGGCGGTATATGTCCATGTAAATAAACCATGAGACTGGTTCCTGACCTTGTTGATTAGAAAACATAGCCTGGGAGTCTCCCATGGCCAATGGTGAAGATTCAAATTCTCTTCATACTTATTTCAAGGTTGAATGAACCGAAGAGACTGGTCAAGATAGAACAAAGAGTTTACAGAGTTTGTTATCGTCAAGGTTCCTCTCCTGTCAAATCCCTAAACATGGGTTCACAATTTCACAAGGCCGAACGGAGCCGAAGGAATTGTAAAAATTGGCCAATAGAGGACGATTCATTTTGTATCGAGGGTAGTCTCATCTGTCTTGACGACATGATGTATTGATTTAATGCAATGATACATATTCACATCATTGGATTGTTCATCTCATCTGACCCTCAGGAGGAGACTGGAAGAATGATGGCATTTCAAAAGGCCAAGGGACTAAAGAACTTGTAATTGGAACTTGAAGAGCTCAGTACTAGGGTTGACTGTGCCTTTCTTTACAATCAATCAGAGGAAGACGTTAAAGCATCGAGCTTATCAGTAAATCTTCTCATGATTGATTGTAACAATCCTAAGATTTCAGTGGGCCACTGAGATCTCACCAAGGTCAATTGGGTTCAGAGGTATGTTAGTATTGTTGCTGTTTCTTTGCGTATATCGCTATATGTACATCATTTATACCCCTGTCACACAGTCGCAGTCGAAGAGTTTCCGTCGTGTTTTCTGATCGCCAGAGAGTCGCCGAATCGTACCACCACCCAAAGGTCGGTGCGTTTGGGTCTGGTGTCTGAAAACCCACCCTTTCACACAGATAGGCCTCTGCAAACGTTGACTGATCCCTAGAAATCACACAATGATCGAGAGAACACGACTGCATTACTGCCGAAATGTCATTAAAGCGCGCAGAGTCGTCTGCTGATTGATTTAATACTGTGTGACATGGCCTTTATGACGAAGGTGTCACGTCAGAACACGGCGAACGTGTGCTCTAACAACTTGAACTACTCTTGCTCTGCAAACACTTTCTCCACGTGGCCGACAATAAACCAGGAAGGAAAGTTTGAAAGAATAACTGCCATCCAGTGAAGGCCAGTGCCTCGTATGAAAAAGCAACCGCCGCCTGCCTGCGAAGCTTGGAGGCTAAATGGACATGAGCCATATTGCTATTTCATATTTCAGTCGGCCTCAACATTAGACAGCTTCAAACATACAGAAAAACATGTTCCAAAACCTCGTATTCAGCTGGATGACGATTAAGTTGTCGTGACTACGTGGACTCGTTTGATGCATACTATATATATCTGATATGAATGATCTAATAACGTACCGGACCCGGCCAATTATCTACAGTCTGGCTATCACCTTTGCCACAAATATATATACTTTTTGATAATGCGGCTCTTCTTCGCCTTGTTAACTAGCTGGCAACTTGTGTTGTTGCTAGCAGGCATTCAATTCATGTTATACATAAACCCTTCAAACGGCAACATCGTCAGATTTGTGCTACGAAAATCCATTAAAAGTGTGTCCTAGGGCACACCTCTAATCTTTCTGGACTAATACATATAAAAGTACAATTTTCTTCATTGATTCAGGCGTTCGCAATGGTAGAAAACTTTAGATCTTTGACTTGAACACACAACATAACAGGATGTACAGTGCCCCGGGTGGCGCCCCTATGTCTGTGCTGAGTCTGCTGACCCCGCAAGTCTTCAACAACAAATAGATGGGGCCGCGTAGCACAGTGGTAGTGTATTCGGCCCGTGACCGAGAGGTCGCCGGTTCGAATCCGCCTGCCGTGTTGCCGGTCTTGTGCCCTTGGGAAAGGCACTTTACACGACTTTCCTCACTTTACTCAAGTGAAAAATGGTCGTCCCTCGGATAGGACGTTAAATGGAGGTCCCGTGTTTGGGGAGAGCCACACCCCGGGCACGTAAAAGAACCCGCCACGTGTGCGATGGTGCGATGTTAGCGGATCAAACCATTCCGGCCAAAATGGGGTAGGGAATTTCCCGAGCAGCCTCGTACCCCTGCTTCGCCTATTGAGTCAGTGAAGTCAAGCTTGCTTAAGCTTGATGTTTCTGACTTAGGGAGAAGAAATGCTGCTACAGTTATCGCTATGGGCCGCTCTTCATCACCATGATGGTAACATCAGGCCCTACGAACCTGATTTAGAAAAAAAAAGATGAATCTGAGAATCTCGTGCAAAATATTGACCTAAACGATATCGTTAAACCAATGCCTACAATGAACTGTCGCACCTTAATACGAATGGGTTTTAACTTTAAAGTTCTTTCGCACGAGTTTGTCGAAAGAAACGTTCTGTCCATATTCACGTATCCCGCTAGGAAATAGAAAATCCCCATATAAACATATAGATGAGACTAATATAGGATTAGCCCACCAATATGAATACATCAATAAACAAATAGTACCCTAATAAACCGAAGTCAGTAGGAATCAATCTTCTTCTTCTTCTTCTTTATACGTGCTTAACCTCATTTGGCTGAGGGCTGCAAGCACGGTACGTAAGACGTACACAAGACTGTAAGTTTTTGATCCACTCATACCGCACCATCGCACGTATGGGGGTTCTTTAACGTGCATGGGGTATGGCTCTCCCCATACACGGGACCTCCATTTAACGTCCTATCCGAGGGACGACTCATTTTTCACTTGAGTAAAGTGAGGAAAGTCGTGTAAAGTGCCTTTCCCAAGGGCACAAGACCGGCAACACGGCAGGCGGATTCGAACCGGCGACCTCTTGGTCACGGGCCGAATACACTACCACTGTGCTACACGGCCCCACTAATCTAATTTGAGTAATCAGATGGTAAAACGTTGCGCTCTCATTTTCTGTCACTTGCAAGTTACTTGCGCGAACATGATATTTTCAAACGGTTTACAGCCTGCATTAAGAAAATATATGAAGTTCTGTTGGACTATAATCCATAAGTCAGTGTATGCTCGCCTGACACATCATAAAATAATTCGACAGGCAATCCTCAAAAATCCTGACGATCCCAAAAAATCGTGCGCGTAAAAACGCCGGACGTATACACCTTTCTCACGCGGCGGCCATGATAGACCCATGATAGATCGAAGACGAGGTCAATGAGGCAAACAGACAAAACTTATTTTTAAAATAAGGTCCCATTTAGTTTCCCCCAAAACCACACAAATTTTCATGATACAAGATAGAATAATAAATATTACAAGAAGTGTTATGCACCGAAAGATGTAGCAATTTAGAGGAGTGAAGACTGACCCCATAGTCCCTTAAGAGATGCAAAATAAAAACATATTAATGCAAATTTTTGACGGATTTGCAGCCATTCACTTATTGGTCGCTTTCCTAATTGGCAGGCTATCATTGGTTGAACTGCTAATTATGATGGACAGCCTTTTGTTTGCCACATTGAACTCTTTTTAGATTTATCATGGCCGCCGCGTGAGAAAGGTGTATTACTGCCGACGACTTCCACAATGTGATAGGACGATTGCTTTATTGAAAACCAAATCCGTTTTCTTTGCATTGTCATTTTCTTTGTATCGATCTGAAAACTTACAGCGACAACTTCGGATAATCAGGTTTTGCTAACCTTTGACCTAGCGACTAGGGTCATATGTAGGTCACCTTCCATGTGTGCCCGAGATCATGCCATGTTGCGCAACTAAATGTTTTCTTACAGTATACACGAGGAACACACGTGTACGCTTAAGCTGTGATTTCCCCAACAGAGAAGCTGCCTCTAAATCAACGTAAGAAGGAGACGACAACGCTCTGCTGCTGTATATTAAAAGGTAATCGGCTGTTGATTCGTGAAATTATGAGGATGGGGAGGGGGGCGGTACGCTCAATCTTTATATGATAGAAGTGTGTTGTTTGATGAAGAGTAGAAAAGTGGCATGTGTCGTCAGTCAACGTAGTATGCTGTGTATATGTTGATTTATAGTTTTTAAAAAAAATGTAGGTACAGCATAATATTACAACTTTTACAATCTTGAGAGTTTGAAATTATGTGGTTATGGTATTTATTCCAAGGAGGTTATTGTAACCTAATCTAACGATATTCTGAAATAATTTACAGTATCTAGTATAATCTGACATGACAGCCAGTCTTGGTACGTACATACCTAGTAGAAACATTTAGTTCCCAACTTCAGTGCTATTCATTGACTTACTCAATAGGGTTTAAGGATTTTGACATTTCTTCAGGTGTGTCTTAAAGTAGAAAGGCTGTGTTACTTTTCATCCTGAAATGTACAAATGTCTTTTCCTATAATTACAGGAACTCAACACTGAGAACAAGAGCTAAGTGTGATCTCCAGAACCCTGTGAACAGTAACAACCACCATGTTCCCAACCAGTCTTGTTGGAGCGGCCATCTTGTTCTCCATTCTTAGTCATGACCTTGCAGTGGCCAAGGTCGTGGTGACCTCCGACATCCCCTGCAGGCCGTTTCACGAGATCTACCCCTCGGGAAAGGAGCTTTGTGAGAAGATGTGGGACGGGTCGTTTGTGTATGAGACCAACCGCTCGAGAGCGTACACGATGTGGTTCTTCGACAAGGACAATCCAAACGATGAAGTGACTCAGAACCTTGGACTAAGCCCACCCGCACTCTGCCACCTCAGATATCTGCACAAGGTTTGTACATTAGCAGGACTAGTTTGTTGGTTTGGACCCTTGTAGTGCCCAATGGCACATATCATAGGCAGCAAGTTTTATTACTGTTTCAGTAACGGTATATCTACACAGGGAGGGCTGCTAGCCCTTGCTCGAGGCATCTCTTTGAATACATTCATCTATACTTTCTATTTAAACAATGATAAAGAAGTAATCTTTGTGGTAGTCTGTAGCGATTGTACCAACGTTTTGTGGGCCGGGGCTCCTGAAACGGAGATGGGCACTGCTCTTTGCATCATCTGGTCGCGGAAGAACTGTAAGTTTAACTTAAATAGGACACCCCATGTTCTGAGCCAGGTTACCTTTTCTGAATGCCAACCTTGGAAAGAGAATGTGTGCTGTACCCAGGACACGTCCAAAAATGCACAAAAATGATACTTCTAAGTTCTATTCTACAAGAAGTTTGACTTCAGAGCAGGGCTCTAGCCAGCGTCCGTTTTTCCGTCAATTGACGGAAATTTGCTGCGTGTGACGGAAAGTTTTTTAAACCAATCCGTCAACCTTGATGGACAAAAATTCTTGGTGGAAGCTACAGGCGGCTTGGGGACGCTGTCCACGGCCGTAAAAGCCACACACTATTTGTTTTGCTATTGTTATGATTGTTGACAATGTGTGTCGGCGCCCTTTCGCATACGATAATTTCATTAAAAACCCGTTTTTCAAGGTCTCCGTTCCGTCTTTCTAGCTTGATTTTCGCTGTTTTCGCGACAATGGGAATTGGTTGACGGAAAAAAATTTCGAGCTGGCTAGAGCCCTGCTTCAGAGGTAAAGATATATTGTATCTTCCCCATTGCACAGGACACCCCTGGCCCAGAACCTGACACATTTGCAGAGTGTCACCCCTGGAAGAAGAGGTCCTGTTGTACTGAGGTCACAGTAAACAGCGTGCAGAAACTGAAGGAGAGTTACGGACCAGAGTGGCACTGGGACAGGTGCGGCCCGCTCTCACCTGCCTGCGAACGCTTCTTCATACAGGAGGCGTGCTTCTACGAGTGTGAGCCCAATGCAGGTAAGGAAGCAGTTATGCAGTTCTCAGACTTCACAAACTCAATACCGTGTTAAATCTTTTTGTCAGCATATTTAGAGGACGGAAAAGTTAGGGTGAAAAGAAAAACAACAACAAAACAGGTATGTAACATCAAAATGCTACTGTACTACATAAAAAGAAGCTTACCATGGTAATAGGTAGAACTGTCATCGTTCCAGGAGAGCGATTACCACGTTTTTTTTAGCTTTTTAACATTGAAAACACCAGTATGCAATATGTCTCTCCTGGTTAAATGAATGAACAATGCTTGTATATAAAACTGTGGGGAAAGTGGAGCTTTTCGTCTTCCTCTGCTTCCAGAAAAGAAGTCAAACCCAGGTTGGTTTAGAAATAGCCAACACTGGTATTTGAGTATCTTCTTTTTACAATTATGCTCATCACTGTTCATTGTCACATGTATCTTCTAGATCTTATGTTTCTACCATGTACTTGCAATTAGCCTCCGGGCATAAAAAAATAAACTTTCTTTATTGCATCCTTTATAATCCACCTATTATGTCTTGCAGGTTTATTCCGTAAGTACCCAGACAGTGATTATAACGCCTCCGACCCGAGTCACAACCAGTGGCAGATGTCAGGCATGCCCATCTGGTCCGACTACTGTGACGCGTGGCACCGCGCCTGTCGTAACGACCAATTCTGCGCTCACGATGACGGGAACTTCTTCTCCTGTGCTGCGATTTACGAGGAGGTGCAGACAATGGACGGAGGGACTGTTGTGGGGATCGTGTTCGGCTGTTTGGTCATTGTGGCTCTCATAGGGTTTCTTGGTTTCCTGGTTTTTAGAGAAAGAACTGGGCAGCCTGTCTTTAAACCACTAGAACAGCAGGCATCCTAATATTTACTCACAAATTTGATTTTTTTTGCTATTAGTTTAAAAAGCTGAGCTAGAAAATGAACTAAATCAAGGAAAACAGTGTGCTTTGGTACACACAGTTTCTGTCAGGTCAATGTAAAAAAAGTTTCAGGGAGTTAGTATAGGTAGGTTTAAGTTTTCCTTTCAGTGTTGTTGTTTTTGTCTTGATTTCTTTTCAAGATATGTCTGGTAAACATGCAAATAAATTGGTGTGGCGAAATATAGTTAGCTAGGTGATGGGAATATTAGCACAGAGGAATGTGTGCTAAATGTTACATAGAAGCCTTTTTAAATAACTCATTTTATGTCATACCTGTGACGCGAAAACGTTCGATACGGTTGTTCCGAACCGGGCCATAACTCCCGTATCACACAGGTTCGAAAGTCGTATCACATGGGCTCCATTTGAATAAATCGAACTGTTTCGAACGGGCCGAGTGCAGCGCCATCGAAAGTTCGAATACCTGATTTGGCGATCTGACCCGCGGTCGGGCTGGTACCTCGGGTAATACGGAATACACCGTGTTGTATTCTATTATGTTGATCAAAAGAAAAATCTCAGTTTTATGCGCTGATGTTGTCATGTATCAACCCGCACCTTCATCAAACTATATTTGCTTACAAAGTTACATATGTATTTTTTGTTACAAGTGAGATGTATATTTTGAACATACAAAAGTTTGTGTATTCCTTGACCTTAGGAAAATGAGTTGACATATATATCCTTGTTTCAAGGAAGCTATATTTTTGTGTTTAACTTGAACATGCAGGCTTTCTTAAAGTTCGGTGGTATTTATTTGTTACTTAACTTGGTGTTTTGTTATTTTATTGGTTGTACATGTATAAACAATCTTGTGCTATGATGTGCAATCAGGGCTATGATATGATTTTGATGTACGATGTTGTATCAAATACAAATGTTGAACAATCTAGTTTTGCTGTAGAATTTTATACTCGTATAAATGTCAATGCAGACATCTTTTGACATACAATGATAACATTTCTATATTTTTTTTTCAATGTAATTGTAATGGCAATGGCATTATGTTTTATCTTTAAGCCAAGGGTTAAAAATGCTTGATATGGTAATGGTGTATAATCATTCTTTAACCTCCTTGGTGTGACTAAAATCATTTCTGTAACTGGCACAGATGAACTTTTTACATTTTTATGTAACAATATAGGCATTGTCTGAATACAAATGGGAGAGTTTATGTGTGAACAACACACATGATTTTGTTCACTCATTACGTTGACAACTGGATTTTATCTAGCACATCCACACACATATAACATTATGATAAATATGTTATAATAGTATTATCTATCTGAGGAATTTTCTTGCTCTTTTTCTACATTAACTGTTTCTTCCTCTGGTTGTGTCTCATCACCTATTGTATCATGACTGTCTTTTACATGACTTTCTACATGTTTCAATTTCTCAGTTCCAACATCTTCTATCATCTCCACATCTTCAGTGCCTTCCCTCGGCTTCTCACCACTGCTGGGTACCTCTCTCCCGTCTGATGTGGTCCCCTCGCTGGCAGACTTGTCAGGTTTGACATGTAAGGTGCAGGAGGAGGCGATCTTCAGCGCTCGCCGGTGGTACGGATTGTCCTCCCGTAGAAACGACATGGCGTCTGTGTCATCGTTTTTGCTTGTGAGGAACGATCTGTGGACAAGAATCCGGGCAAATTTGCTTTCAAACTTTGATATGTTTTGCAATGGTTTACACAACACTATCACAATCTTTAACGAATGTAATTATTCCCTCAGGACCATAGCATGTTCAGGACCAAAGATTTTTAAAAAATGGAAGAAAAATAATTCTGCTGCAGTACCAAGGTTGGTCACCAGAAGCCCTTGATCATCAGGAGCCCAACACCTTACACACATGCCAAGTTTTACTGCAATCACTCAAAATGTTGCAGATATTGCACTGGAATTGCATGCTTGGTGCAGACACCCAAATGGGCCCAAAACTATACATCCATGTTCATGTAAAATGAAAGTAAAATGAATTTTCACTGATTTCTTTCTCCTGGGTAAATAGATTAACTATGATTGGGTAAATAGATCAACTATGATTACACATATTTTAAAAATCAGTTAAGTTATGTACTTCATTTTAAACAAATTTCCTAACTGTATAAGCTATTCTTGGAACAAATTAGTTCAGAGTTCGTTGAGAACAACATTATAGAAAGACTACCTTGTCATGTTTAGTTTCTTGGCCGTGTGGCACATGTATGCCAGCTGGGTATCTCCCTCCTCCTCATCCAGACTCCCCTCCTCAAACATTACACAGGTGCCAACTGTGTCCTCATATTCACCTGCGAAGATGTACCTGAAGATGAAGATACATGTAAGTACAGTCAAACCTGTATTAGCGGCCACCTTTGCATAGCAGCCACCTGGCCATAGTGGCCACTTTTTGTCGGTCCCTTGGATTCGTAATGACTAAGAAATAGGCTAAGCGGCCACCTGTCCAATGCGGCCACGGCCACAAGATTTCCGGTCCCGTTGACACAGAAACACTGCATATTGCAACCATACTGCAGCCTTATGTCACTCTGCACCGAGTTTGAAATTGTAGTTTGCGAGGATTTGGAGTTCTTGACAGGGTCATTTTGGCAGTAGCAGAAGGTATGCATGCCTTGAGCATTTAAGTGCAAGTCAAGCAAGACAATGTTATTTGGTGAGAAAGATTAGTGGGAACTGAAATCATGTGTAGCTTGCTCATGGTCAATTGAACAACATTTTCTCTACAGTGGCCACCTGTCTATAGTGACCATTTTTCTCCAGTCCCTTGAGTGGCCGCTATAGACAGGTGTGACTGTAGATGTTAAGGAGTTCCTGTACATCAACATCTTAAGATAAAAGCATCAGCCTCAGGGTGAAAGTTTATCTGTAAGACACATGTTTCTCAGTTGTTAAACTGTCTCCTCATATTCACCTGTGAAGATGTACCTGAAGATACATCAATCAACAAAATAACAATGTTATTACATCAATACTGATCAATGGATTGATAACTAGAGTTCCACGAACACATACCTTTGCCAAATAAACCAGGTTTGTTATGCAGAATGATGTCTGTAGACAAATGCGTTACTCATTTCATTTTCTTTATAATTATATGCTTGTAGTTGGTTTATAAAATTTCGGCATTGATTATGCAAATTAGATCCCAAGTTACAATTAATTGATATCAAATTGTAGCAAGCATTACTTAAGCTATTAGCATACCAAAAATCATGATGATCCATTCTTGACTTATTCTTTTTCAAAGTCTTTAAATACACCTCTTACTCTCTTCCCTCTTTCTCAGTTACATATGTGACAACTTTGATGAAAGTACTATAATGGAATACAGTGGATTCATGAACATTTCCTAATCAATTATGCAAATTAGCTGTTAATTTGCATAATAAGTATCACATTATATTACATGCCAAAAATCATGACGATCCGTCAACACGTTCATATTTTCTCATTAATTATGCAAATGAGATCATCATTTGCATGGTAAATATGTATTGACATTTCTCTCTTTCTCAGCTACATATGTGACAAGTCCTATCATGGAATGTAGTGAATTTATAAATATCCTCATTAATTATGTAAATTAGCTGTTGATTAGCATAATTGGTATCTCATTATGTAGGTCTTCACTTACGCTACCTACATACCAAAAAGCATGATGATCCGCCAACATGTTCATATTTTCTCATTAATTATGCAAATGAGGCCATCATTTGCATAATTGATATCTATCGACATTTCTCTCCTTCCCAGCTACATATGGGACAAGTTTTAAAGTCCTATCATGGAATGCAGTGGTTTTATAAATTTTCCTTATTAATTATGCAAATTACCTGTTGATTTGCATAATTAGTATACCATTATGTAAGTCATCACTCATTCTACTCTCATGTCCCTAATAAACGTACCGGGACGTTTATTTTTTTCCCAGGAAAATTCCACCCGGTACGTTCTTATTTGGGACGGTACGTTTATTATTTTTTTGAAAATTGGGGCTTTGCTAACCAGGGACAACCGCATAATAAAAAGTTTGGGGTTTTCTGTCCATATGTCCGCGGTATTTTTGCTCAAAATTCACTATTTTTGGCCGAAGCGGCTCGGATTTCCCCTCCACTGTGACCCAAACATCCTAGCGATTATGTAAAATATCGGTCGATTTCGCTATGAATGTACAAAATAAATGTTATTATTGGGAAAATAAGCCGCCACACTGACGTTTTGAAGCACAATTTTTTATATAAACAACTTTTACAGTCTCTATTTACATCGTAAATGAACACACTGATCACATAATTTTAGCATGTACAGGTACAGTATATTTCCGACCATGTGGTTCCATGCGCTATCGGCAGCGTCAACGGGGCGGACGAATAATTCCTTCACATAAGAAACAACAATTAGAACCTTCTTTCCCTTGTAATGTGAGTTTTGGGGCCGCAAATTCTCCAAAAACAGCAGAAATCCGTCGGTAAAAATAGCTTTAAACTTGAAGAAAAAGACCCGAAACTGATCCAACATGGCTGCCAGGAATAACACGCACTGACAGTAAAGCTAGCACCCTGTTGCGCGGCAGATTCGAATCACTAAAATGAGGCCGTAAACGGGTGAAAATGATTTTATTTCGGTGTAATGATGGGCACAAAATGTCATATATATTTTCAGAGTGTTGAATTTCAGAAATAATCAGAAAATTTTCTAATTTTAGCGGTTTCTAGTGTCAAAATATAATCTGTAACATATTTAGTAATTGTGGCCTGAATGCTGGGCTACTTCACAGACGAGCTCTCACAAAAACTTTGTGAACAGTTTATGTCCATTTTGGGAGTGTTGATGTGTGTTTTAATTGATGGTTATGTCTAAAACATATATGGTTGAGTACTTGGAGCTATATTTATAATGATTTTATTGATATGCCAGTAATTTTAAGTAATGTACAAAAATATTTATTGATTACTTGCTTCAAGTTCTGAGTAGAAAATTCATGTATCATGTAAATTTTCACTTGTTGAATTTGAAAGCACTGTTGGCCCCCGGTTAGGAGTCTGTATACCTTTCATTAGAAAATTGAGAAAATATTATAATTTGAATAAGATATCTATAGTTAGTCAATATTCATTATTCATACAGCTATATTTAACTGATTTGGTGATCAGGTATAAGTAAATAAAAATAACCTACCTGCTTATTATCTTCTTTCCCTTGAACAGAAGTAGCATGGACACAGTCTACATGTCAATTTGGTCATTTTCCGGGGGGTATGTTTATTCCGGGGGGTATGTTTATTAGATTTTGAAGATTTGTCCGGGGGGTATGTTTATTCCGGAAGGTATGTTTATTAGGGACATGAGAGTATCTACATACCAAAAATCATGACGATTCGTCAACACGTTGTAGAGTTATTCTCGTCCAAAGTTTGAAAGGAAACCGGCGCCTGCAGTTCCAAAAAAGCCGCTAGGGGGCCCAAACTCCCAGCACTTACTCTCTGCCTCGAGGGCTATCTACCACTCGAAAATCATGATCACAGCATGTCCAGAACAGGAGATATCAAAAATTGAGGTTCTGCTGCAGTACCTTAGCAAGCCGCTAGGGGGCCCATTATCGAACCTTACCTTCGTTTTCCCGACCCCTACCCACCTACCAAATATAATCGGGATACATCAAAGGCTTCTCGAGTTATGCTGTTAACACACACACAGACACACACACAGACTCACAAGCCTAAAACATAACCTTAGCCATTCTGGCAAAGGTAATAAAATCAATCACCTATCCATCTGTAAGACCGGCTGCTCGCTGTCGATGCCCACAAACTTGCACTGTCCCGAGCCTGTACGTAAAAAGTCCGAGTCGATGATTCCTGTCAGCTCCACAAGCACCAGGGATTCATCCTCAATTTCCTCGTACTCTTCTGCCTCTGCGTCGTCTTGTTTCTGTGCCATTATTGTCCTTCTATTTCTCTTTTGAGTAAAAATGCCTGTTTCCCGGAGCTATAGGTGCTCTCACTCACATCTCGCAGAGTCTCGCGGGATTTAGGCCACATTGATTTGACTACTAGATAGATTTCATGCAGTTCATGGGAACTCCAAAACTGATGCGAGCGTGCGGAAACAAATTGGGCAAAAGAAAAAATTAAAAAAGTTGCCTTTATTGTGAAATCTATTAAAGTGGTCAGGAAGGTTTACCAAATTCATGACATACATTTGCTCAGTTTGTGTGATTTATAGTTTGATAGTTTGGTTACTGTACTTTGGTCCAAAACTTTTTTTAGAAGAACAAAAAATGGTGTGCATGCAGAATTCATCCTTATGATGGAATCAACATTCCTACTATAATTCACTTTCATATTAACTTTATTGTCATAGCACAACCATTTCTGGATTCTTTATTTTTTTTTACGGGTCTATATACATGTATATATCTATAAACACAACAACTCGGGAATGCCTGAAACACCCTCCAGGTTAATTTTGGACTTCCAGATTAAATCCAGACAAACCTTAATCATTTGAAAAACGATTAGACAAATGAATTAAGATTTGCAACTATGGTCTATTAAAAGGTAATTAACATGTAGATTGCAACCAAATGTCTCCAAGAAAAAAAGCTTCTGGAGGCTTTAGGTTCCCAGAATTTTGGAGAATTCTGACTTAGGTTTCCAGAATTCTGACTCAATGTTACTTGTTACAATACAAAATAGAAAGCCCGATAAAAACGACTGAAAAAAAAACTAGCCTAACCTCTGCTTGGAGAGTAGGTTATACCCCTTTGTCAGCTTTGATACTATCTTTTGCCACCAGTAAATCTGCCTGGAGATTAGTCTGAAAAGACCTCTCACCAATGGCAGCATTGGACAACATGAAGATTTACAATTTGGTAAAGGTATGGGTTCGTGGAACTCTAGTTAATATTGTGTTAATCCAAGTAAAGTACTCTACCAAACACACAATTGCTGTGATGCACGTTTATTCTCCAAATTTCATAACTTTCCTATACTTCAGCCAAAAAAGGTATAAAAAATTTTTAGATCTACCTGTTCCCGCAGGTAACATAGCAAACACATACACAGCTTACAACAGGTATTTACAAAAGCTCATACTCCGATCCCAATATACAAATTCCTTTTTACAATAGAAATTCAAGGACTCTTCGTCTTCCTAGTTGATCTGCTTTCTATTCTATTTTAATATTTTTATGACACACTTTTTTAAACTTTATCCTATTTTGACTACTAGTAGAGTGTTGGCATAGTGTTGAAGAAAAGATGCATTTTGATGTGAACTACAGTAGAAGTCAGTTAATTGCACAACGGATTGCTGCACATTTCTTTTAATTGCACAGAATCCCCAATTTCCAAACTGGTACATTCAAGCTGTATACAACTTCACATTGCTGTACCACCCGGATAATTGCACGAAATACGCTGGCAAATGGGGCGTGCAATTAACCGACTTCTACTGTACTAGTTGTTGCTTCTTTGGAAGGGCAAACATAATCTATATTGGTATAGTTACAGACAGAACAGTCAGTGCTTCCTTGTGTACACAAAGCTTCTATCTGAAGATTCCACAGTACCAGCATTCTATTCTATACCTACCCTACGAACTGTTGATTAGGCAAGTGCTACATTAATACACAACAGGCAGTAGTCTTTTGTTTTTTCTTCTGGAGTGCTGCGCGAGTGGCCGACTCGAAGACATCGCGAACCCCCTCTCTCGTCTTGGCCGAACACTCGATGTACGCGGTAGCGCCGACCTTCTTCGCCATCTCTAGCCCTTCCTCGGTCGAGATAACCTCTTCCTTCATTTCCGCCAACTCTTTCCTGCGAGCTTTATCCGTTCTCAAGTCCTTCTTGTTCCCGACCAATAGGAAAGGTGCTTTGGGGCAGTAGTTCTTGATTTCCGGTACCCATTTGTCGGCGACGTTGACGAAGCTGTCTCGGTTGTCGATAGCGAAGCAGACGAGAAGTACGTCAGTCTCGTACGTACCATAGGAGAGCGGTCGCAGGCGGTCGTAGTCTTCTTGTCCAGCTGTGTCCCACAGAGCAAGCTCAACCTGTGCACATGAAACGTATAAACAGTTAGCTGAATAGGGGACAATCATCAGCAATATACTGTAAATGCATTTAGTTCGCAGGGATTCAATTTCGCGGCATCAGTAAAAAGGACTTTTTGCTGTGGTTTTAAGTTTGTGGTGGCACCATGCAATGTAGTCTCTTACTGCCATGGAAAAACATTCACATTAGTTTACTGTGAAGCAGCCACCATGAGCATTAAACGGTAAACCACTGCAAAAGTTTCTGCATTTACAGTAGTCTATAATCATCATGTTTTATACCCCTCTTGCTGGTAAATAGTACAATGCAGTATAATGTGGGAGTGTTTAACATCATAAAGAAAAAAAGATTCTACATATTTTTCTTATCTAATATCGCTCAACATGACTCATTAGGTAAGCAATCTCACAGTTTCTGTACGACAGTGGATTGTGGGTAAGGTCAGATGTGAAGGCCCATCGGAAAAAAACGAAGAATCCATGTGACTACAAAAATGGCTGTGTTTTAATTACTTTTAGGTGTTTTCGGTGGTTTTCTCACATTCAATCAAAGGGCACCAGGTATGAAATTATGACGGCTTATAATTGTACTCCATGTCATAGGGGCTAAGCAGCGGTAGTAAAAAGAACTCACTGAAGGTACAAAATGGTAAACAGTAGAATGGAATACTTAAGTTAGTAAAAAAGTTCCAGGCCGGCAGAGAACTTGTGAAGGACCTTCAACTCTGACCTTATTATAATTAGACCACAAATGCACATGCACCTTGAATTGTGAGATGGCTTATTCTAATTAGTTGTATGAGTGATAATTTATTTATTTATTTATATAATCAGATCTCAGCTTACCTGTTTTCCGTCCACTTCGATGTCTGCTACATAGTTCTCGAAGACAGTTGGAATGTAGACTTCTGGGAACTCATCATTTCTGAAGACGATGAGCAGGCACGTTTTCCCGCACGCGCCGTCCCCCACCACCACCAGCTTCCTCCTGATTGGCTGCGGAACTGTTCCCATGTTCTGTAAAGTAAGAAGATCAATACCATTTAAATGTGTGATACGGAAAAATAAAACTTTGATCCAGTTTAACTCACAGAAGAGCTACTCTTCCACTGGTTGCGACAGAGAAGACAAACGCTAGTATATGTACAGTATTTACAGGTTCATTGTACCGGGGAAATTCCCCTACTAGTAGTACTCAAGTAGTAGTAGCTCTTTTTGAAAAGCACAATGAACAGTGAACCACGGCTTAACGTCCCGTCCTAAGGATGGTCACCATTTCCAGTAGCATGCCTGTCAAGTTAGCGAGCCGACACAGCTAGGATTCGAACTCACAGCTTCTTGATCCAGAGGTAGGGCCATTAACCATTATGGAGTACGCACACTACTGTGTAGTACTGTAAATGCAGAAACTTTCACAGTGGTTTAATGTTCGCGGTGACTGCTTCACTGCAAACCTAAAATCACCGCAAACATTTCTCCATGGCAGTAAGAGACTACAGTACATAGTGCTACCGCAAATTTAAAACCACCGTGAAAAGTCCCTTTTTCCGTTACCGCGGAATTAAATCCCTGTGCATTTACAGTAACTGACAGAAGCAGAATCACAAGTTGCCAGGTAAATGAATATGTTGCTTTGGTTGTAGCAGGTGAATTTTGTTGCTATTCAAAAACTTAAGTCATTCTAACACAGATTTTGTCACCACTAGAAAAAAAAACATATACATACACAAAAACAGCAGGCTTGGATGAACATTGCTTGCCAGTTTTTTAACAATCCAAGTCAAACATGCGACTTACTGTTGCTTTTGAAAACATATCTAGTGCTCGGCCCTGGAAACCAAGGTATGAACTGTTTACCCAACTTCGGCCCGATATGGGCACGGTTTTCGTTTCCTTGTTACTAGACCATGAATAACCGACCCTGCTTTCTCAGAAGACTACTGGTAGGATATGGTACTCGCTGCCAACAACAGTTATCAGATCCCTCTGTGGAGTTGTCGTACGTGCGTAACTAAAGGTCAGGGTCTTCCCAGAAACACTCAGTGAGAGTCATTAAAATATGTCTGACTTGTCTATGGGTAAACTACGCCTAATTGTGAAGCATAAACAAGTAGGAGATATATAGGGAAGGGGTAACAAAAGATGAGCTGTCATTTTTTAATTTTTGTGACCATTTAATGGTTGTTAATCAGCATTTTCATGTGCTTGTTACAAGACTTACGTGTTGAACTGAATTTTGCATTGGCAAAGCCTGACAATGAATGGCCTGGCATGTTATCAATTACCGCGCTGAGCACCAACTGTAAGAGCGATGGTATGCAGGATGTGAATACACACGTATAATCAATTATGATGAAGAAAATAACAATTCGCCGGATGTCATGATAAAAGAGATAAGATCATTTCAAGTGTCAAAATTAAGTCTAAGACTAGGAACGTCCAACAACAAAAGTTAATTGACTACTTCTCTCATGCATATGTCAGCCCCAAAAAAATAAAAAATACACTATTCTTGATGCACATACTCCCACATACAGCACAGTACTAGTTTGTTCAGACCCTTGTTGTAGTGCTTTATCTATATGTACCAGGGTATATTCCCGCAAGGGGCTGTTAGGAGTACCCCTTCCCCTTAATGTGTTCGAGACACTTATGCATTAGTTACGGGACCCCTATTTTAATTTTTTTTTTTATGTCCCTTCAGTCACATCCCACACACAGTACCACTTGGGCAGCAGTCCTGTACGGACTGCTACCAGTTGAGCTACAGGGACATACCACACACAGTACAACTAGTGGAGACAAGGGTGGTCTGAAAACTGTTGTTGCAGCACAATGGCCGGACGTGGTGATGTCACAGAAAGTACAAAGGTTAAGGACTCTTACGTGAGGTGACAAAGGTGTGCTATTAACTGAGCCCCTCCCTTGTCAACATATCAAATCATTAATCTATAAAACTATAAATTTATTGCTGTACATATGCGACAGTATATACTTGTCTTGCACATTGTTACATGCACATTGCAAAATTCCAGGCTTTTCTTCTCACAGTGTTTACTTGCAAATTGTTTACGTTGCAGTGGACTGATACAGTAACTGGTCCCACCCAACATACGTCATAAAGGATTGCAAGGTGTTGGCTTGTATCGTAGCCCTGGGGCATAAGTCTGGGATACATTATTCACACATTCCTTCGGAACTCATCACCACAATAGGTATATACGTAGCTAGGCACATTTCTAGGATATGAAACTCCTAGCTTTAGAAGATTCATACTAGAGGTGGTCAACCATATGGCAGCAGTACACATGTATTACCATATAATGGCGACAGTGTAAACAATTCTGGTTTCCTGTACCGACTGTTCACACAGAACTAGAAACAACGCAATCGTGATAACGTTTTGACACCACATAATGACCTCGTGAGTCAGACAGCCACACAAACATGTACAACAGTGGAAAAAAAACACGTTATGATAGGCCAATAAAAGAAAATAAAACATGGTTATGATAACAGGTCAATAAAAGAAATATATTGCAATTGAGGAAGTGACTTTTGGATTCCTACAACTCAAAACAAAAGAAATTTCATGACACCCAAAAAAAGATTTAGGAAATGGAACCATGCAAATAACACGGCAGTGGTATGCGAGACCGCTTCTTCCTTTCTATTCTACTTATATCACTGCATGTTCATGATGGACAAATGTTCATTATAAAACAATTAGTAGATTCAACAAAACTTATAGTCTCCTCCAGACTATATTAAACTTTAAAGCTGCTGCAAAATTGGTAAAAACTCAGAAATTGCAAACTTTATGTTACTCCCTGTTATCTTTCCATTTTAGGCAAATTTCTACTATTTTTGCAGACTTATGAAGTCTGCAAAACTTGTGCAAATACACAAACTGGCTTCCATAAATTCTACGTGACTCTTTCTTGCTTGGTATACGTGACCTCGATGCATGGAGCGAGCCACCAACTAGACCGACTAAAACAAACACAAGTTTCTGTTTACTAGCTGAAAATATATTGAGATCTAGCAATACAGTTATCTCTTCAGGTATTACCAGACTTACACACTCACTGGGAGTACCTGTATGCAACTAGCAAGCCGATTTGATAGAGGAACAAAAATTGGAGTCGCTACCGAGAGCACGAACTCATGCATGGCGGCCATAAGCCCTCCCCTCGCCGCCCAGACTACGAGGAAGTTTCGGTCCTCGTGCACAGCCCTACCAGCGTTCCCATTTCTACAAGACGTTGTAGACTAAGCAATCATACTGACCTTCACGCTTCCTTAGAGTTTTCTTTCTTCTGAAGGGTTCTTTAAGACTGTAAATTTGTCGGCAGCTCGGGAGCTGTGAGGCACACGGCCGTCTCTGTTGGAATTTCCTGTCTTCTGTAACGTGACGTCAGTATTTATAGGCGCGGTCCTGGGCTTAAAATAACCGACCAATCACGGACGGGCTTGTTCCCCTGGCTGACTCACGCGCCGATTATAACAAATCTTCACAATACACACCCATTCATTGGTAAACACTTGTAAACTTTCTTGGTTTCTATAGTTCATCCATTTTTTCCGGGTTTTATCTTCGGAGCAAATAGACGCCCTTTCCTATTTTCCTAGAAAAAGTTTCGGTTGGGGAGCTAGGTACAAATGTAGTACTAGTAGAGGCCGCGAATTGAAATCCTAGTTGTCAATCTTATTTTGCACCTCATGATGCGATAGAAGATAAAGTGCACTACACTTTTGTATATGTTTGTAAACATGTCCGAGTTTAAATTTGTTGTGACCCGTACTTATAGCCAAGTTGGGCAAAATTGGAGGGGGCAGGGGTATAACATTATAGTATGCATCCATCTCAATAGAAAAGTAGAAAATTAAGAATTCAATTTTTCTTTTTACTTTTCATATGCCTAGAAAAGGCCATTAATACATGCGTACTTGCAAGTTCGTGCCCGAAGAAAAATATGCGTACAATGACAGAAATTGACATTATTCTAGGAATACACTGATTCAAAAGCTCGTGATGGCTATTATAAACGAATTGGGCTTGGCTTTCCTGAGACACACTTTTGTCTATAATTGTGGTTCGTCCGTGAATGTAAGGACTTTAATTAAACATTTCTATTCTTTCGTTGTGGCTATATGAACAATTTAATATAAACAGCTTTACATGTTAGGCCAATACTGAGGTACAAATAATCAGCGTTATAGAACTCTCGATGTCTTCTGAAAGTAGCAATCACAATCCCTTTAAACGCATGAGAACCATGGATGTCTCGCCAATTACCACTGATTATTTTGTTTTATCTATAATCATTGGTATTCAAATTCCATTTTCTACCTTATTTCACTCAATTTGTTGTATTTAGTTGCTTGTATTATGTATTATGTACTGACTGACAGAGAGGTATTATGTATTTCTTTGGTTTGTTGTATAACATTTTTATCATTGATGCATTTAAGTTGATTTAAACCTTTGTTTTATGATTATGTACGCAGATCTCATCAAAAACCGCTCTAGTGGTGATATGTCTGTCCCTAGAGAAATAAAACAGAGTGTTTTTTTAAAGCTGACCAGGGGCGAAGATATACGAACAGCTGGCTGGGTGTGTGAATGAGTTGACGACATGTGGCCCAAATCATTTTGAAGAAAAAAGTATAATTCTCCGCACGCGGTCTCAAACTCGAATCTCCAGATTGATAAGGTAAAGACTTGCCGAATGAGCTACTTACAAGTGATTATAAGAACTTGCCACCCGGTCGTTTAGATATATAGGGGTACCAAAATAGACATTGCGTCACCATGCTCATATGCAAATGAGCATCGACGACAAAAAAACTGAAAACCAGCAAGGAAATATATGGCTTATAATTGAATGCTGGTAGAAATGGCAGACAAATATAAAGATCTGAACAATTGCTCTCACTAACGGAGAAGAGATATTTTGTAATAAATTATTAGCGGTTTAATACGTGTGAAAATGACATCTTGACGAACGACCACCCGTCCATAACAATAAATGAATGAATAAATGAAAGCGCTAGGTCGGAGCTAGACCGTTGCGATTGGCAGCCTCCTTCATGATAGCACAGAGTTAGGGCCCAGTCACATAGGTCGTGCGATCGTCGTACGATCGCTAACGTCGTGCATTTCGGAGGACAAAAATGTACGTCTGCAAACACAAAATACATGTGCGTACGTAGTAAGACTCAAAATGCTTGGTTTGTCGTGTCGCTGGTCGATTGTCACGGCCTGCTTGAAAATCCCAAGCATCAAAATCGTACAACGATCGCACGACCTATGTGACCGCGCCCTTACGGTCCAGGGCTAGTATTGGCCGCGATTTTTTTCGTCTGCCAATCTCGGACACTAACCGTAACATCTGCTTGGAGAATAGTTTCCCTCGGCTGAAATAGTCAGACTTAATCATTGAGTACCCAAGAATCACGAATTGTGATTCGTTTTTAGGCATCTACATGTATACAGCGCCGTAATACCCCCCTCACACGGACGCTTCTTTATACCCCCCTCACATAAGGCGAAAATCGATCGGACGACGAGTCTGCTAGCTCTAAATTACGAGGAGGCATGACCCTGCT
>NC_049987.1:5310609-5316095 GCF_000003815.2 Branchiostoma floridae | reverse complement strand
CCATACATTAACTGTTACAATCAGTTAGAGAAACGGTTAAGCAAAATGATTTTCAAACCGGGTACACCGGTAGACAATACCAGGCCGACTACGCTGGCTATATCAATAATATTTGCCAGGGGAGTTTGACCATGATAGGGTTTCATTCATGTAGTAGAATATGATTCTATGAATGTATATATTTTATGTATCTGTCACTTATTCTTTTGTTGTGGCCTGTACTGAACCAAGCGGGTATACATGTGCAGTAAAGGTCTTCATTGATTCATTTCAGTCATTAACCGGCTCGGTTAACGTTAGTGCGCATGGGGAAATGTTGAATCTTCCCTTTGATCTATAGACTAAATCTGCTGGCCAATTGTCGCCCCTTTTCTACCGAATTCTACAATCCGTACCCCCCGTAGGAAGGCCCGGTGGAGGCTAATACACCATGTTGTTTGAATAGCAGTGGCTGTCCACATATCCTTCTTTTTCTTTCGAAAATAATTTCATTGGGTTGGTAGTTCATTGGATAGTATAATTTTCTTTTACACAGTTAACCGGTTAATATTACCTATATTAACATATACCCATGCCTCGTTTGGGATTGTGTTTTCGCTGCAAAAGCGCCACCTACATCGGCTATATATAGAACTCTGGTTAGTTAGAAGCTATAGTGAAAAATGGCTGACAGGCATCGAAACGTCAGCAGGTAAGATTAATTTGTTGTGTAAAAGAAAACTCTACTATCCAGTGTTTGTCAGAGTTTGATATTTGTTCAAACGTAAGCTGTGTAACGCTACACAGTTTATCGTGATTGTAGATTGTGTACTTCGGTTTGTGCGTTTGGTACGTGGTTTGGTCGGTTTTGCAGCGATCGTAAACATACTTAGTGAAAAGTTGTCTGAAGTGAATTGAAGTGGACGTAAAACGTATAGTTCAGCGCGCATGGGACGTTGGCACGAATTTGCGAGTGAGACCCAATATTAATTCATTTATTTATTCATTCCTCCTTAGGCCGATCCCTTCAGTGAACTTCATAACCGAGATATCCAAGGGTGCCCTTACAAAACCATAGCAAATCACGATACAGAAAGATCATTACTAGCATAATATTGAATGAATGAAAAATTCAAAATACTAACAGGCTCCAGTTTACTTCCGGATATCGAGTTTAATGTTGGAAAACCTTTAATTATTTGAAAATAGATATTAAAATGAAATGATATTTGAAAATTATGATATATCAAATAGGCATGGAGATGTATATGTGTGAGTTGTAATTAGATGTCTATAGACTTGGGTTCAAATAATTCTGGTTTGTGTTCCCGGAATTCGGCAAAAATCTGGCAGAATTTTTCAAACTTCTGGAGAATTGGCTTTGTCCGTGGACACATCTACTTGCAAGCCATCTATTCTTTACCTTTATAGATCATGTGGAAAAATATCAATTCATTTGGCTAATCTGTTTTCAACCTATTCAAAAATTCAACTGGAGGTCTGGAATGATGTCTAATCAACCTTTCACATTTTCTATCTTCAGGTACTCAACCAACCGAAGGCATTCTCTCCTCAACACGTTGGCAACACAAATGTAGATTAAAGGAAGACTCTACAGACGGAGGTGAATGGATTGGAAACCATGTCCACGTCCGTGTGTCGGACCAAAGTCCCTTCCACAACAAACGTACTGTGGAAAGCCTCGCGCAATGACCGTATTGTTTGCCATCTCTGTACTTGCCCTGTTGATACTTGTTTCGATACAGACAGAACACGCATCTATGGGACCAGGACAGAACTCAATCCCTGTTTTCTTTGGAGAAGGGAACAAACCACAGCAGTTCGAAGTCGAACAAAAAAGACACATGGTCACATATATTCTGCAGCAACCCTTTTTGCAAAACAGAGTATCTAGGAATCATTCCACAACCAGAAAAACAATCAGAGCAATAAATTACCACAAGAAGTTGTCAAGGAAACCAAATTCTTTCAAACAAAAGCAGACAATATATAAAGGAAAACCAGACAAGACGAGAATGTCTGACAGATATCATATATGGCGCTTCAGAAACACCAAGGATTATATACATGTACATGAACAGATTCCTGTCAATAGACGGAATACATATAATAGCCACTTTCGAAAGCTTCTACAAATGTCACAGACTACCGGACCCTATTCCTCTACATCATTCATTACCACATCTCCAGAAACGACTATGGAAACATCAGTCCCACCTTCTAGAATGGTAACATCAGTCCCGCCTTCAACAATGGTCACATCAGCCCCTCCTACAACTATGGAAACATCAGTCCCACCTTCAACTATGGTAACATCAGTCCCACCTTCAACTATGATCACATCAGCCCCTCCTACAACTATGGAAACATCGGTCCCACCTACAACAATGATCACATCAGTCCCACCGACAACTATGGAAACATCAGTCCCACCTTCAACTATGGAAACATCAGCCCCTCCTACAACTATGGAAACATCAGTCCCACCGACAACTATGGTGACATCAGTCCCACCTTCAACTATGGTAACATCGGCCCCTCCTACAACTATGGAAACATCAGTCCCACCGACAACTATGGAAACATCAGTCCCACCTTCAAATAGGAAACGGACGGTCAGCTTGCTACAACTATGGAAACATCAGTCCCACCGACAACTATAGAAACATCAGTCCCACCTTCAACAATGGTTACATCAGTCCTACCTTCAACAATGGTAACATCAGCCCCTCCTACAACTATGAAAACATCAGTCCCACCGACAACTATAGAAACATCAGTCCCACCTTCAACTATGGTAACATCAGTCCTACCCTTCAACAATGGTAACATCAGTCCCTCCTACAACTATGGAACGATCAGTCCCACCGACAACTATAGAAACATCAGTCCCACCTTCAACTATGGTTACATCAGTCCTACCTTCAACAATGGTAACATCAGCCCCTCCTACAACTATGGAAACATCAGTCCCACCGACAACTATGGTGACATCAGTCCCACCTTCAACTATGGTAACATCGGCCCCTCCTACAACTATGGAAACATCAGTCCCACCGACAACTATGGAAACATCAGTCCCACCTTCAACTATGGAAACATCAGCCCCTCCTACAACTATGGAAACATCAGTCCCACCGACAACTATAGAAACATCAGTCCCACCTTCAACAATGGTTACATCAGTCCTACCTTCAACAATGGTAACATCAGCCCCTCCTACAACTATGGAAACATCAGTCCCACCGACAACTATAGAAACATCGGTCCCACCTTCAACAATGGTAACATCAGTCCTACCTTCAACAATGGTAACATCAGCCCCTCCTACAACTATGGAAACATCAGTCCCACCTACAACTATGGTGACATCAGTCCCACCTTCAACTATGATCACATCAGCCCCTCCTACAACTATGGAAACATCGGTCCCACCTACAACTATGGTGACATCAGTCCCACCTTCAACTATGGTAACATCAGCCCCTCCTACAACTATAGAAACATCAGTCCCACCTTCAACAATGGTAACATCAGCCCCTCCTACAACTATGGAAACATCTGTCCAACCTTCAACTATGGTGACATCAGTCCCACCTTCAACTATGGTAACATCAGTCCCACCTTCAACAATGGTAACAACAGTCCCACCTTCAACACTGGTAACATCAGCCCCTCCTACAACTATGGAAACATCAGTCCCACCTTCAACTATGGTAACATCAGTCCCACCTTCAACAATGGTAACAACAGTCCCACCTACAACAATGATCACATCAGCTCCTCCTACAACTATGAAAACATCAGTCCCACCTTCAACTATGGTAGCATCAGTCCCACCTACAACAATGATCACATCAGCCCCTCCTACAACTATGGAAACATCAGTCCCACCTACAACTATGGAAACATCAGTCCCACCTACAACTATGATCACATCAGCCCCTCCCACAACTATGAAAACATCAGTCCCACCAACAACTATGGAAACATCATTCCCTCCCACAACTATGAAAACATCAGTCCCACCTACAACTATGGAAACATTAGTCCCATCTACAACTATGATCACATCATTCCCACCTACAACTATGGAAACGTCAGTCCCTTCGTCAACTATCGAAACATCAGCCCCACCTACAACTTCAGGAAGTTCAGTTGCAGCAAAAACTTTACAACCGTCAGTCCCGACAACAATCTTACAAAGTTCCGTTTCGCCAACAACTTTGTTTACGGTAACAATGATGGGCAACGTTACAATACAAATAGCAGATCCCACGAACAATGGTGCTGCAATATCTGCTGGAACCGCTGGCGTCGCTGCAGTGCTGATGACAGCCGCCATTCTTGCAATCATGTTCCTTCTACTTAAACGACGTCATATTTTAAACAGATACGGCGATTTAGAAGAAGCTGCACAGAAAGAAAAGTGAGTCCATTTCCTTATTGAATCCCTTGTTCTACCAGACCTTGTTGCAATATGATATGTGAATTCTTGTTTACCGGGATCAAAGTAGAGTGATGAATAATAAAATCATCCTGTTGACGGCTTTGTCGGAAGTACGCTGCAAAAATATTTCTAAGTTATAGCCAAAAGAGAGAACACAATCAAAACTTTGAAACAATGTAAAAAAAGGATTGTAAACATTCACCTTAAACTTGGATTTGTATCCCGTAACAACCATGCATCGCAGGTGTGTTTCTTTTTCAAACAGTATACTTTATTACCATTTTTTCCAACTTTTTGTTTTGTTTTCCACGATAGGGAAATATGTTGTTTTGCTGGCGTGGTCTTTTTATTTCTTAATCTTCTTCTGTCAGAAACCAATCAGATCGAGCTTATTATTGCAATGAACCAATCAGAGGTTAGAACTGCGTCAGTATATTATTTGTATAAATATGAACAATTATATATTAGGGATAGCAAAACCTATTTGTTTTTTTACTCGCACACAATACTATATGGCGAGCCTAATGGTATAGCATAACTATGTTACTTAAAGACCTGGTCCCAAAACCAAGTAGATGTAGGGTGACCCTTTTTTACTACTCGCACACAACACTATAGGGAGAGCCAAATGGTATGAAGCTTGACAAAATGCTACAGGGAAAACATTTTGCATTTTCGCGAAAATGTTGCCTTTTTAAATTTCTTTGCACCTTCTGCATGAGTAGGGTGCAGACGTACGAAAAACTGTTGTATCTGATTTTAGTATTTTGTGTTTCTATTTTCAGGAGAATACCGTTTGTCCCACCGCCTGTGTTAACGGACATCTACAAAGACCAGGCCAACATTTACAGCCACCATGGAGGACCGATCTACTTTCCCAACAGGAAGGGATTCATGAAAGAACTTTATGAAGGGGACTAAAAGTGGTCTTTAGTGAAAGGCCCTTTAGGCCACAGCAAGTAAAGTTTATGAATGACATCAGCGCGCTCATTAATTTTCGCCTGATTTCAGGAAGAAAAAAACACAAGAATTTCCT
>NC_049987.1:5301510-5309932 GCF_000003815.2 Branchiostoma floridae | reverse complement strand
AAAATGAGCAATATGTGTGCTGTATCCAATTATAGTGGAGAGGTATCCACGACTGTAGTTGTAGAAGTGTATCTAGTTGCCAAAGGATAGTTGTAAAGGTGGCACTAATATGAAAACCATAAGTGTCACTTTTACTACAGGAAATAACACCTTGTAGCAATCTGTTCTACCATGATTTGTCGCTTCAATTATTGTTACAACGTTTATGGTGTCTATTTTGAAAATTTAGTCATCTTGTTGTTCTTTTATCCGTCTTGTTTTTTTCGCCCTATCTCACTATTTTTGCAGTCTGCAGAGGATGTCATCCATAGAATTTACTTGCTGTAGCGCCTGTAGTTCAGATATGGTGTCACACTGAAAAACCCTTTCAATCCTACATTTTCATCTAAACTTGCTAACCTAAACTTTGCTGAATGCAGAATGCATGCACGACTCAACATCAGTTAGTTCTATTGACTGAAGGATTTCTATCTGGCGTATATAGTTTATATATATTTTATGGAATTTTCAGACAAACTTGGCCAGACCAAGGCAACATGTTAGCCCAATACTCAGGTACAAATACCCAGTGTTATAGAATTAACTCTCGATCTCTTCCATCTAAACTGAAAACAACAATCTCTGTTGATTCCATGTTAGTCTTGCAATTCAGCCATTTTGGCTGCCAGGAGTTTCAACCAATAAACCAGTCTATATTTAACGCATGTACAACCATGAATATCTCGCTACTTAACACTGATTATTTTGTTTTGTTTATAATCATTAATATGCATATTCCATTATCTACCTTATTTACTTCATTCGTTATATTTTCTTGCTTGTTTTATTTGTTTCTTGGGTTTGTTGTATAAGATTTTTATCATTGATGCATTTAAAGTGATTTGAACCTTTAAATTTATTCTATGTTTATGTACGCAGGGCTCATCGAAAACCGCTCTAGTGGCGATAGTGTTGAGATGAGATGAGATGAGATGATGACTTTATTGAAAATTCGCAGTGTGACCACTGAATTGTATTCAATTTACATTCGAAACACACAATAAAAAGATTCAAATATTACACGTTACTAGGAATAAGTACTATATACATATATACATAGGTTGAAATTTCATTTGGAAGATTGTCTGATAACAGGGGAGTACTATTTTGGTGACATGGATATGACAATGACTAATGCTGGAATTATGGTCCGGATGCATTGAGCAGATTGCTCATATAGGAAATCGGTGAGTTGCTATAACGGTTTGTTCTAGACATATGACTGTTCAATTTGTGGCTATTTCTGGTGGCCCGACCCGAGATCTGGAATCTAGTCGCAGGCAGCCATTCTCTGTATTCCGAGTTCAGCCATGTCCGTGCGAACTTGAGATTTAACGTCCTATCCGAAGGACGGCCCTAGCCAAAGCTAGGTACTCATTTTCACCTGAGTAAAGTGAGAAAAGTCGTGTAAAGTGCCTTTCCCAAGGGCACAAGATCGGTATACCGGTAACACGGCAGTCGGATTCAAACCCGCAACCTCTCGGTCACGGGCCGAACACACCATATAACGTCCTTGTACTGGGCTACACGGTCCCTTGTTTCCACTTGGCTGAAATGGACTTAATCACTAAGTGCTCAAGAGTTGCTCAACGTGGTCGCGATTACATAATATTGTGGCAGTGGCAAATCACATGACTTGTTTCTCACGAATCATTACAACAGTGTTGCAATGACTCGTTCGTTTTTCGATAACTAACGTTACATGTATACAGTGCCGGTACGCGCAGTGAAGTAATTGTAGGCCTGCATGGCGTTAGGCACTGGAACAAAGCATCTTTATCCGAATTCTTTGGTCAAAACTGATACGAGAAAATGTGCTTACCTTTGCTTAAGTGACACAGTCTGCTATACATTTCAGATGTGTGAGAAAGGTCAACTGAAATTAGTGACCCTTTGTCGTCAAAACTTGACTAACAAGCTAGGCCTCTAAATAGTACACGTAATCAAGCGGGCGTTAACCTGATAACAGTGGGCGTCTACCACTTTATATAGGGATCCACACAGATCGAGTAGACAATGTAAACATACAGAGTTAGTATACACTCTTCTGTGCGAGGAAATGTAGTGTTGGATGTCGCCACACTCATGGAAAAGGTCAGTTACTCTCTGTTATCATAATTTCATCTAGTTCGTTGTAATCGTTTAGAAAAACGTCGCTCGGAAAGATTTTCTGAGTACACCGAGTACACCGGTAGACAATACCAGGCCTATACCCCCGTCACATGTAGCGAAACATCGATCGGACGACGAGTCTGCGAGCTCTAAATTACGAGGAGGCATGACCCTGCTGCCGACGAAAAATGGCAAAGTTCTCCCCTTCCCGGTAGGGTCATGCCTCCTCGCAATTTAGAGCTCGCAGATTCGTCGTCCGATCGATTTTAGCTACATGTGACGAGGGTATAAAAACTACACTCTGGCTATATCGATGGTATTTGCCAGGAGAGTTTGGCCACCATAGGCTAGGGTTTCACTCACTTAGTAGAAATGATTCTTGTGTTGGTTGATATTGTATTTATTTCATGTTAAACCTTCCCTTAGACTAACTCTCCTGGCCAATTATTCCACGTTTCTGCCGAACTCTTTCTACGATCCGTACCCCCTTAAGCCCCGTTTACAAATCAAGAAAATCGATCGGACGACGAGTCTGCGAGCTCTAAATTACGAGGAGGCATGACCCTGATACCGACGAAGAAACTCTGCCATTTGTTCTTAGGCATCAGATTCATGCCTCCTCGCAATTTAGAGCTCGCTGACAACTCGGCCGAGCTAAATTCTTGATTTGTAAACGGGGCTTTAGGAAGGCCCAGTGGATGCAAATACACACGGCTTCTTTTACTACCGAAAATAATTTCATCATGTCGGTAGGTCATTGCATAGTAGAGTTTTCTTTTATAGAATAAGTTAATCTTACCTCCTGACGATAGTGTTCTCTGGGATTGTGTTCTCACCGTAAAAGCGCCACCTACATCGGCGATATATAGCGGCGAGAAGCAGAACTCCGGCTGGCTATCCGGAAGCTATAATGAAAATGTCTGATGATAGGCATCGAAACGTCAGCACGTAAGATAAATTGTTTGTGTAAAAGAAAACTTTTTTGTCAGAGTTTGATATTTGGGCCAACATAGCTAGATAAATATCTTTTATCATGATTGTAGATATCACTGGGTACTTCGGTTCGTGCTTTGGTCGGTTTTATAGCCAAGTAAACACATGTAGCGAAAAGTTGTCTGAAGTGAATCGAAGTGGACCTAAAACTCATGGTTGAGCGCGCATGCATGGGACGTTTGTATGCACGAATTCGCGATGCCCCATTAGATTATTTATTTATGAATCTTTAGGCTGGTCCCTTCAGTTTACTTGGTAGCTAAATTCCAAGGGAGCCTTTAAGAAATTATAGCAGACTAGGGATCCCATACCTACACCTCTAACTCTTTGCCACAACCGAAGCATGTCCAGAACTCGAGATATCAAACTCGGAAGTTCCGGTGCAGTACCATAACAGACGCTACACACACGCACACTCACGCACACGCACGCACACGCACACGCACGCGCACGCACACGCACACGCACACACACGCGCGCACACACACACACACACACACATACACAAACACGCGCACACACATACACACACACGCGCGCGCACACAAACACACACACACACAAACACACACACACACACACACAAACACACACACAAACACACACAAACACACACAAACACACACACAAACACACACACACACACACACACACAAACACACACACACACACACACACACACACAAACGCTACCGAAAACATAACATACTAGCAAAGGTAATCAAGATCCATGCAGAAAGATCATTACTAGCATAAGATTGAATGGATAAAAAATTCACAATATTATCAGGCCCAAGTTTATTTCCGGATATCCAGGTTAATGTCGGTAGACCTTAATAATTTGAAAATATATTCAACAAATATTTTTTTGTATTTGAAACTATGATACATTGAAGAGTCATGAATATGTAGGTTGTAATTAGATGTACTGTAGACTCGGGTTCCAGAATTCTGGCTCGCGTTTCCAGAATTCGCCAAAATTCTGGCAGAATTTTTCAAACTTCCGGAGAATCGGACACATCTACTTGCAACCCACATATTTATTACCTTTTATAGATCATGCGAACAAACAATATTTCTTTCGGTTGATCTATTTTCAAATTATTTAGAAACCAGAATTAAACGGCTGCATGAAAGTGCGTATATAGCGGTGGAAAATTCCCCTTTATCCATCCCAACTGACTTCCATCATCAAATTGATTAAAGCTTATTCATAAGCAAGGCCACAGAACCACCACGCTATCCCATGTCAAATAATTTGGCCAAATTCTTCTTTTTTTTTCATCTAGCTAACATGTCTGCTTGGAGACAAAAATCTCCTCCGCCCAGATAACTGACGTACACAACATAATAATTTATGTAAATACGACCCTCATTTGCATAATTATTAGTCGATGATGCTCACCTGAACATAACTTACAAATGCTAAGTAAGAAATTCCCGTCATTTACAACTGATTATAGCATTTTCTCATTATTAGGCAAATTAGGTCTTAATTTGCATAATATTTATCTATAGTGTTGTCCTCTTCGTCAGTTACAAATGTGACATGTTGGAATAGACACTGATTTCGCTGTGTTTTAAATTTGGCAGTGATAGGTATGTTAGCTTTTAAGTAAGTTTTTGGTATAAGCTGATGTGATGTGTTCTGTATGCGATATAAACACCGTGTCATACCCCACAGAAAACATCACAACCGACATAAATCATAATTAGGTCACAGAGTATGTTACCTACGGTCACTTGTTCCAGTTATTTGCACAATGAGCATATACGTTCCCCACGTTCGTGGTTGAACTTTAACCTCAAGCTAAGTCAAGTCTAGGGACAGGTTAACCGGTTAGACAGCATTACAGACAGGGTGTAACACGGGAAGGTCATTGCTGCAAGCTTGAAGATCTCGAACGTTGTCACCAATTTTGTACCACAGGTGGGAATATATTTACTGTGTAGATTCCAGGTGAAGAAATGAAGGTTTACTTCTGTCGCTGTGAACGGCGTTTGAAAAGCTTCATACCATGCAAGTTACCACACATGATGCGTAGCTATTATTGTAGAAAACATGTGCCAATGTCTCCTCCTGTTTAAAACGACCATACCTTACCCTCAGGGAATTCTTCCGGTTTTCATATTGGCTATACGCTGGATTGTTTGTCTTGTACTCATTTTAGCGTATTGGGGGGAGAATACAGTAACGTTACGGTGTCAAGGTGACGTACAAATTGATGAGGTAAGACATTGTAGTCCAACTTTGTCACAGTATGGCTAAACATGGTAATTGTCGGGCTAGGAGAGCGATTGTAGTCAGGCTATGGTTACTTACGACGTAGTTGAGTCAGACCGTACTTCAGGCATGTGCTTGGGCCAAAAGTCAAGTCGTATTGGAGCTCGTTGTGTGAACTACGCGGGAGTTCGCCAGACTACGTCGCGCCTTGTCAAACTATGTCGTAGTTGGCTAAAGCCCGCCGTAGCTCAGTTTTGACCGGAGTGGAAAACCATAATCGTCACACGGAGTCAGAGTCAGAGAAGCGCCAAATATTTTTTCCCTTGTTAGGCAAGCTGATAGTGGGGGCAGCTGGATAATGGGACAGGTAGACAAGTTCGTGCGAGCGAGCCGTGGGGGATCGGTAGCTAGTCCTCCGCGCGCAGCCTATATCATCAGTATATGATAGGATTCTACTTAAGGTCTCATTGATGAGTTTCTTCTTCCCATAGACTTCTATGTTATAATTCGTGGTTTAAATGGGCGCGTTCATAATGAAGCTACGTGAAATTTCAGCAGATTTTTCATTCTTTGTCGAGCACATTTACCCTATATCGTGGGAAAAAATTGCCAATGTAAACTATACATAGAAACTTTTTTTATAGCAATTACAAACTACGATTAGTCAATCCCCACAAAAGGCACTTTTTCGCTGCTATTGTACAACCGCACCACTCAGAACCCACGACTGTGTACCTCCGATCTAGCGCGCGGCTGCCAAACTTTACCTGCTTATTTCTTCAGCTAGAAACAAAATTTCACCAATCTAACTTTTGATATCAGTTCCGCTGGCTAAAAGGGAATTTCTCACCGCTAAAAACATGCGTCTATACAGCCGTTCAGTTTTTGGCTCGGATCTCTTTTAGGGTCCCCACTAGCGGAGTGATACATCAATGAGACCATAACGTTATATAGTCACTCAGGGTAGTGGACAACAGATGTCCGGGTATTCGACCATCGGCACCAGCTAGGGGTGGGTACCGGTACAGAAAATTCAGGTCCAGGTCCGGTTCAGGTCCAAAGGTTCAGGTCCAAAGGATCAGGTCCAGGTCCGGACCTGAACCTGGACCTGATTCAGTATGACTCATACCAATGGCCCATTTCACTACAAAGAAATCTGTTGGGTGGAGTATTAGACTTACACTGGCGTTTTAAAATCCTACAACGCTATTTGCAACTGTGAAATTGGCTGTAAAATTTAGTAGAAGTTACTCATAAACTCTACTCTACTTCACACTTGTTATTTTCTTCCACCTACAAGCGCCAAAACGTGTGAATGCCTGATAAAATAATCTGTTAATTTTCTAATCGGTCCAACATCCGGTCCACCTAATTTGTTCAGGTCCGGTTTTTCTGGACCGGTTCAAAAAGAAAAACCGGTTTTGTACCGGTTCGTTGTACCGATACCCAGCCCTAGCACCAGCGTTAGATCGTTGAATGGCATTATTGCCACTTTGTCCTGATATCTAGCCTTGGCTACCTCACTGAATGATTAACAGCACACTTGAACCCACAAGTAACTTTGATAGCACCGTTCTGTGTTCTACTAGTCATCCAGGTTATCATCCAACATGGCGCCCACGCGTGACGAAGCGGTTTTCAAACGTTCTGTGAAAACGATCTATATCATGTATGTCCATCCACAGGTGCTCTACTTATATGCGAGTGACCTACATATTGTGACACAAAAAATTTTCAACCCAAAGCATAACCTTGCCATTCTGGCGAAGGTAATTAAACTGGATGTCCAGAATCAAGCTAGCAGAGGTAATAAACTAATTAATGATAACATTCGACAAATTGAAATCTAAGTAGAAATCAATAAATAAAAATATGAAATCAATTGAAAAATAAGTAAATTGAAATCTAATCAACCATACACATTTTTACCATTAGGTACTCCACCAACAGAAGGCATTCTCTCCTCAACAAGTTGGTAATACAAATGTGGATTAAAGGAAGACCCTATAGGAGTGAATGGCTGGGAAACCATGTCCACGTCCGTGTGTCGGACCAAAGTCCCTTCCACAGCAAACGCACTGTCGAAATCCTCGCGCAATGACTGTATTGTTTACTATCTCCATGCTTGCCCTGTTGATACTAGTTCAAGCACAAATAGAGCACACAACTATGAGACTATGGCTAAACTCAGTCTCAGTTCTGTCTGGAGAAGGCAACGAAGTACAGCAACCCATCCACGGGCAGTTTCAAGTCGAACAAAAAAGAAACATGATCGGAGATATTCTGCAGCGAACCTATTTGCAAAACATGGAATATAGGAATCATACTACAACCAGCAAAACAATCAGGGCAATGAATAACCACAGAAAATTGTCAAGGATACCAAATGCTTACAAAGACAAGCAGAGACTATATAGAGGAACACAAGACGATTCAAGAAAGTCTGACAAATATCATATATGGCGTTTCGAAAATATCAAAGGTAATATAGATGAACAAATTACTGTCTATGGAAGAAATGAATCTACTAACCACTTCCGGAAGCTTCTACAAGTATCACAAACGACCGGATCTTATTCCTCAACATCATCCATAACAACATCCCCGGAAACGACTATGGAAACATCAGTCCCACCTCCAACAATAATCACATCAGTCCCACCTACAACTATGTTCACATCAGTGCCTCCGACAACTATTGGAAAGTCAGTCCCACACACAACTTTGATCACATCAGCCCCACCTACGACTATGGAAACAACAAAGATCACATCAGTCCCTCCTACAACTAAGATCACATCAACCCCTTCAACCACCATGGAAACAACAAAGATCACATCAGCCCCTCCTACAACTAAGATCACATCAACCCCTCCAACCACTATGGAAACAACTTTTGTAACATCAGTCCCGCCTACCACTATGGAAACAACTATAGAAACATCAGTCCCACCTACTAGTATGATCACATCGGCCCCTCCTACCACGATAGAAACATCAGTCCCACCTACCACTGTGGAACAACTATGTAACATCACTCCCGTTAAAGACGGA
>NC_049987.1:5298834-5300987 GCF_000003815.2 Branchiostoma floridae | reverse complement strand
CAGAAAGTTACACAGATTCTTCTTTCTTGTTCAATGTATGTTATGGTAAATTGATGATAATTGTTGCAAAGGATCGGTGACAACCTTTTCTTGTATGATTACCTATTTTGTCATTCCTTTCACTTTGTGGTAAAACAACATGATTAAGACAGCTCAAATGTATACACATTTTACTTATACTGACCCAAGATTGGCATAAACAAGGTGCTTACCAATGATTGCCTATATAAATGCAGATGTGTGGCTAGGATTGTACCAGACATTCAACAATGCCCCAAACATGCCCTCAATTTTCTGTCGTAAACATGATCATATGAGCTATGCGACCTGCTGGGTCAAAGGAATTATATAAAAGGAGTAACTCTAACCCAAACCCCAATTTTGCCTGTTCTTGTTGACAAAGCAGTAATTGTTTTAACGGCCACCAAGGTTGAACTACATGCGAGCAGTATACGAGGTTGATTTCAGAAACTACGAATACAACGGAACATATGTTTACGATCAGGAAATAAACCAGACCATAAAACGGCTTCCACAGACGAATTCCCATGGCTACAGCTGCAGTAAATCTGTTACCGTAAATAAACCTGTAACCCAAAACCTGTCGTAAAGCAGTTACTGTAAAACTGTAATCTGAAACCTGATACTATAAAACTATAACCTGAAACCTGTTACTATAAAACTGTAACCCGAAACCTGTTACTATAAAACTGTAACCCGAAACCTGATACTATAAAACTGTAACCCAAAACCTGATACTTTAAAACTGTAACCCGAAACCTGATACTATAAAACTGTAACCCAAAACCGGATACTATGAAACTGTAACCTTTTACGTAAAACTGTAACCCAAAACCTGTCATAAAGCAGTTACTGTGACACTGTAACCTGAAACCTGATACTATTAACTGTAACCTTAAACCTGCTGCTAAAACTGTAACCTGAAACCTCTTACGTAAAACTGTAACCCAAATCCTGATACAATAGATCGTTTTCACAGAACGTTCGAAAACCGTTCGATCACGCGTGGGCGCCATGTTGGATGATAACCTGGATGACTAGAACACAGAACGGCGCTGTCAAAGTTACTTGCGGGTTCAAGTGTGCTGTTTTGTCTCCATTCTGTGAATCATTAAGTGATGTAGCCAAGGTTGCAATAATCAGGACAAAGTTGCAATAATACGTCTTGATCTATATACTTTTAAAAATGCAATTTTTTTAACGATCTAATGCTGGTGCCGATCGCGAGGATTTACTTTTGCGGTAGCGGGAAATGGAGTGTTCGCGGTGGTTTAGAGTTCGCGGTGAAGCGGCCTCGCAAAAACCGCGATCATTCACTGTACCTGGCCCGCTACCCTGGGTGATATTTTTTTACTGACAGGCGGCGTGCAGAGGACTAGCTACCAATCCCCACCGCATGCGCGCACGAGCTGGCCCTCACTGTCCACTTGCCTAACAAGGAGCAAGATTTAGCGCTTCCCCGACCCTAACTCCGTGAGGCAAGCGGATAGTGGGGACCAGCGGGATAGTGGTATTAAATAAGTTCGTGCGCGCGTCTTTTTTCCGTATTTTGGCTTTGTCAACATGTGTATTAGAAAGGTCTGTTAACAAAATTACAATTCAGTTGATCAAATAACGTTAAACATACGAATCAGGGCTGCTAGCGCTGACGTTATTGCGACAGACTGTAACGTTGCACTTAATACTGAAAATTCAAACTCTGAGAATGCTTAGCACATGCTTAGTCAGACGCCAAATTGCGTTTCGTGCCCGTCGCGGCATGGAGGTGACAGAACTCGACCAGACTTGTAGAAACTTCCCTCGCCACAAGCGCAAAGCTCGCTGGAAGACACGCCACACTTTGTCGATTCAATACTAAAATCGTGCGAGATACGGAAGGGGCTGTCAATTTTTTGTGTAAGGGTGCCGTCTCACGTGCGTATATCTGTTGTACATGTAGACCTTACGAAGTCTCTGTACCTTTGCCGTGTCTCAATAAAGAATCTTTATCAAAGTTCATATGAGGTCCCTATGTACTATTTGTCTCTATCAGGCTTCACATATCTCACTGGGAAAAAGCAGGAATTAAACAAATATAGACACTCAGATAACATGCTAGAGAAGTTAGTTGGCCGAGGGAGTATGTTTGCGAC
>NC_049987.1:5291863-5298734 GCF_000003815.2 Branchiostoma floridae | reverse complement strand
ATTTTCCCAGCGACCTGTGGAGCACGTGGGGGCTAAGAATTTCATACGAACCTCATACGGACATGAATGTATACGCATGTGTGACCGCATCCTTCACGTGCAGTCACACGAGCGTATATATCAAGTCCATATGAGGTCCGTATGGACATTTTTCTTCATATGATCATGTACCAGTCGTATGCACAATACACACCTCATCTCATACTTTTAGGTAAGCGTACTGGGCCGTGCTGAGCGTAAAACTGACACAACGATTGAGATGCGCGTGAGGGGTGTATTGACATGTTTTGTCTTGCCTTACTTAATAGGTAAAGTTTGCGACTGAAGAAATTTTTGTTTTGTTCTACCAGCTACACAATCGTGGGTAAAAAAAGTTCTAATTTCGTTCCTCGTGAACAAGCCAAACAATTTTTAATCCTCGCTTGATTATCGACAGAACATCGAGGGCAGTAATGGTGAAAATATCATTCACAGCTCAGGACACGATGTGCCGTGTTTTATGAATAAGAAATAGAACAAGCTTGCTGACATTTTCGTGTAACATGGTATACGTCCATGACATACCCTGTACCAGAAACCAACTTTCTCCCAAAAATAAAAGAAAGCATGCACAAACTCCGCGGCAGGGCTATTGTTGGTGGGCTGGTAGGAGAGTGGTTTAATCAAGTTATTGAAAAGCCGACGGACTGTAGGTAATATTGTTGAATAGAAACGGCGAGTAGTCCGTGTCCTGTGTTTATGGAACTCGCAGTTAGCACGGCAAACATCCATGGTCCAGTCTGTTTCTGAATAAAAAAAGGGCTTCTTTCCACGTACGAGTCCACCACGTGCACACACAGCCGTGTGGAGATCGAGCCGCTTATCATCCAACATGGCCGTTCGAACGTTCGAACGCGATTGTGACGTCATTGTGAAAACGATCTATACAAAACTGTAACCTGAAACCTCTTACTGTAAAAGTCTGTTACCTGCCTGTTTCTTCCATAAACTGTGGGGAGGGGGGCATGAACGTAATGTACAGCACTGTCACTGGAAGGGCACAGCATCATAAATACATAACACTGAAAGTACTTAGTGGAATTACAAACAACAGATTTTAAACACTATTTCCTTGCACAAAGTAAAGCTCTTACCAACAAGCAAAATTAAGGGCTTACCAATAAACTTCTATCAGTCCTCTGGTCCTTCTCAATTTGAAATGACTTCATCTGTGGAATTAGCACATAAAATCTTTATGATGACAATGTCGTCAATGCCGAGCCTTTATTTGAATATCAACATGGCTGTTTCACTCGTAAAGTTGCAAAATGATTTATGAGTTCAGTGAAAGAGGCGTGGTTCAAATCATTAACACCTGGGCTCTACAACAGCCTGGGGCTGCAACTGAGTTGTTTTCTAACAAACATCTGTTTTCGTTATCAATGATTAAATTTCACTGTGGTTTTCAAATCAAGGCTCTAGCCAGCTCAAAATTTTTTTCCGTCAGCCAATTCCCGTTGTCGCGAGAACCGCGAAAATTAAGTTAGAAAGACGGAAATGAGACCTTGAAAAACGGGTTTTTAATGAGATTATCGTATGCGAAAGGGCGCCGACACACATTGTCAACAATTATAACAATAGCAAAACAAACAGTTTGTGGCTTTTACGGCCGTGGACAGCGTCCCAAGCCGCCTGTAGCTTCCACCAAGAATTTTTGTCCGTCAAGGTTGACGGATTGATTTAAAAAATTTTCTGTCACATGCAGCAAATTTCCGTCAATTGACGGAAAAACGGACGCTGGCTAGAGCCCTGTTTCAAATACAATTCATCCTTGCAACTGGATAAAAAATGGAGATTTACTTCTGGATGTTTTGAGTGACATCCATCACTCTTCTTCAGCATCACTAGAATGAACTGGCAGAACAATTCAATACAAGTACAGCTACTGTAATTCCTGATTTTTTCAATGTACTGTTATGTTCACGGTTTTCACGTTGACGACTGTAACGTGAACTTATCATTACTGATAACATATAATTCACAGCCTTTTTTTATGTACACTTGCCGCGACAGTGAACATTTAGTTCCGATAACAAGTTAAATGTTCTCAGACCGTGAAAGTTTGGTACTGTGAAGACAAAATGAATTACAGTAACTAGAAAAACTTGAACATGTCAATTTACCAACTCCAAGGACCGTAAGCAAAAGCCACTCAAATGTGAACCATTCTAATTTGCATAATTCACTGTAATTACAACTGTAGGGTGTGAGCTGATAACATTAACAGATGTCGAGCAATAAAGTTCTATCTATCTGTCATTGCCTGGGGCTGCAACTGAGTTGTTTTCCTGACAAACATCTGTTTTCTTTATCAACAATACGCCTGCTCCAGTATGTACGGATGGTATAATGCAATGTTTTGCTATTATCACAGAACATGAAGACAGTTTAGTGATGTGGTATTACTGGCAAATTTATTTAAAGGCTCTCAAGAGATGCTATAAAGCCAATACTGGCTAGGCTGATAAAACTGCAACAGACAACTCCTAACAACATAAAATTGAGTAAGCCATGTTTACAACATAACGACAGAATGCCCCCCTGGCCACCCCCCCTTGTGTACACCCCCCTGGGGTCCCCCCCCCCCATGGGTGAGCACCTTTGTCTCTCACCTGGTCCCTGACAGGTGTCTTGTGTCCTGCAGTGTCAGCATTTTGCACCAGGGGCGTGGCAACTGAGGTAGTAAAAATACAACACACCCATGTTCATGATGAGCATTTTCCGGTTCTGCATTATTTTCTAAGTTCAACAACCCACAAATGAAAACAACATCTAGACCTAAACTTTGTTCCAGAGTAAGTTGTTAGACGGTCCAAAAATACATACACCTGTTCTTCCCAACATTGTACATCAAAAGCTATCTGTAAACAGAAAATAGAAGACAATAGCATGTCAAGGAAAAAAGATACTAAAACTTCTGCAGTAGTCAAAGGTCACATACCAATGGGGGCAAATTGAACATAACCATAGTCCTCCAAACTCTTACACACATATCAAATATCATCACAATCCATCCAGAGGTTCTAAAGTTATGCTTAACACAAATATCCAGAAATACAGACACTGACACACAGACACACTCAAAACAATACCTCCATTTTTCATGGGGGTAACAAAAACTTTTGGACTCAAAAGATTTAAAATTAAAACTGCAGGACTTTCCTGTATTTCAACAGATCATTGCAGTTCTGCATGAAATTGCTTAACAGTCATTTTTCTACTGCACTAAATTTGGAGTTTATACCTAAAACAGTAATATTTCAACATGTTTTATGTCCCATGGTTCACTTAAGTACAACTCATTCTAACTGCCAGTCATCAACCCATCAGAGTTATGGAGATTAAAATGATGTCTTAGTCAGGAAACGATATAAATAGTAGAACATTTTTATGGTCCCATAAAACGTGCGAGCTGGTTTCACAGTGCTCAATACGGGGCCAGGCAAGTCTGTACAGCGGGAGGGGGATAAACACAGAGGAGTTGTTATAAATCCTCCATGGTACTACACTGGTGATGGTTGAGTTTTTGTTTTTGTTTTTACTCGTTTTATTGACATTTGATAAACTGGATATGATTTTGGAAACCATTTGCTTGAGATCTGCCAGTTGAAACCCCTCAATGTTTTAGATAGGTAGAAAATTGATGTGTTGTTATAAATCCTCTATAGCACAACACCAGTGATGGAAAAAGCTGGATGGGATGATTAAAAAAAGCTCTATTCTCTATTCTCAATGTTTGACAGCTAAAACACAGTGATGAGTTTATATAAATCCTCTATAACGTTAGCACAACATTGGTGATGGTTCAGTTTTGTTTGCTTTTGCCTTTGTGTCAAAGTTGATGATTCTGAACCTTGAGAAGTTGAGTAATAGTATCCTGCACTGCTTAGACCAATATCTCTTTCGTGGTTGCATTTTCCATGCCAATAAAAAAATGATAGCAAACAGCACACTGAACTGCTTGAACAAATGCATTAAATCCTACATGCCAATAAAAATCCTGAATATTGCATTAAATGAATTAAGTTTTTGTTGAATTGGATATTTTTGAAAACTTGATGAGTGATAGCGTACACCATACTGATCTACCTCGGCCTAAGTCTCCTCCACAAATGCATTTTCCATACATGACAGTGAAAATCTGAAATCTTGCATTAGAAAAAATGATATTTTTGTTGAATTTAGATAAGACTTGATAAATGATGGCAAACAGCAAAACTGACCTACCTCAGCCTAAATCTCCCCCACAAATGCATTCAATTCTACACGCCAGTAAAAACCCTGTGTTAGATAATGATATTTTTGAGACTTGATAGGTGATAGAGAACACCATACTGATCTACCCTGCCTAAATCCCCCCACCAATGCATTCTCCATGCATGCCAGTGAAAATCTTAAATCTTGCATTAGATAAAAGAACATTTTGTTGATTTTGATACTTTTTAGAAGTGATGGCAAACACCATACTGAACTACCTTGGCCTAGATTTCCCCCACAAACGCATTCAATTCTACATGACAGTAAAAAACTTATCAAATAATAAATATGGGTATTAGATAATATGACATATTTGTTAATTTTGATGGCAAACACCATACTGATCTACCCTGCCAAAATCCCCCCCCCCCACCAATGCATTCTCCTCGCCAGTAAAAATCTTAAACCTTGCATTTGTTGATTTTTGTTGATTTTGATATTTTTGAGACTAGGTGAATGATAGCAAACAGCAAACTGCACTACCTCAGCCTAAATCTCCCCCACAAATGCATTCAATTCTACACGCCAGTAAAAACCCTGTGTTAGATAATGATATTTTTGAGACTTGATAGGTGATAGAGAACACCAAACTGCACTACCCCTGCCTAAATCCCCCCCCCCCACCAATGCATTCTCCATGCTAGTAAAAATCTTAAACTTTGCATTTGGTGATTTTTGTTGATTTTGATATTTTTGAGACTAGGTGAATGATAGCAAACAGAATACTGCCCTACCCCTGCCTAAATCCCCCCCACCAATGCATTCTCCTCGCCAGTAAAAACCCTGCGGATCAGAGATAAGCAAGCCTCCATAAAATTCATCTCTGCGTTTGCCTTGCTCATAAAACTGGTGAGAAGCGAGCGTTTGCCTCTGGGGCAGAGCAGGACCCGATTCATCAGGATCGTCCGATTGTGGATGGTTCTGTTAGGCCTACGTCAGTTTTGAACCGGGGCCCAGCTAGACAGCTTTCGGGAACGAAAAGTATGATATAAGTACCAGAGTTACCAACCTAGCCAGTAAGATTGTGATGGTTCTGTTAGGCCTACGTCAGTTTTGAACCGGGGCCCAGCTAGACAGCTTTCGGGAACGAAAAGTATGATATAAGTACCAGAGTTACCAACCTAGCCAGTAAGATTGTGGTGGTTCTGTTAGGTCTACGTCACTTTTCTATGCTGGAGTCGGCCAGGCAGCTTTCGCGAACAAAAAGTATGATATAAAAGACACTAAACTACACAAGACATAAAGAGCCCGGCACCGGTTTGGAGTCTTTTCTGCCACTAGGCACTACAAGAGTCGGAATAAATAAATAAACAAAGAAGTCGTTACTAATTTATTCCACAAAAATAATTGATGATAATTTTTTCCAGAAAATATCAAACTTACATTAAAAAGACACCTACAAAGCAGAGGACAAGCAGGAAAACTTGACTATGCCTCTATTCACTTACTCATTACACAAGCTGAACCTGTTCACACTGTTATTTATATTCTTCCAATTAAGATTTAACGTTATATTTTATCAGATTTGAGAACCAATAAACTAAATCGCTTGGCCTTAAATCAACATAAAAAAAGGAAATGAAAAGACCTTCCTGAATGCCAACTATATCACTAAGCTTTAAATGTGTTAACACAAGATACTAGTGCCAACTGAACATCTAGAGGCTGTTGCTAAATCATGTAAGAATGAGTTTAAGTCTGATCCACAGACACAACTCTGTCAGGAGGAAATTAAATAATACAACTTCAGGCTATACCGTCACCATGGCGATTGGCCAACTCCAGCCTGGTATCATAGATTGTTGGGTAACAGCCAGGGTCTAGCACAGCCTCGGTGGAACGAAGCTTCAATATGAAACGTCTCTCAATCCATTTTCCACTGGTAGTGACAATAAGGGCAGACCTGCAGCAAAGTACCTGATACTTACGCAGTGCTGAAAATTCCCACTTGCACACTTGCAAACGCAACCACATTTGATTTGGTGCAACTTCGTTTCAAACCCAGACAGGCTAAGCACAGAACGCAAGCTGAAAGTTTGCAGTTGGAACACGGCTTTTCCCCCAGCAACGTGCAGAAGATTTTGTACAATTACTTGATAAGATGAAAAATAGTAACTGCTGACCAATGATGATGAGTAGCTGGAAGAAAAAATCATAGATAAGTAGCTGATTTCAAATTAGGTTCTGTCCCTGGTACTGAATAATTTGTTATTGTCTTTTGCCATCTACCATGAATCAAAGCTGGGAGAAGTCTTGGCAAGTCAGCAAAGTTTATTAAAGCAGAGCCTTAATTACAGAATTAATAATGAAACATGTTGACAATGTGATTCATCTGTCACTTGTCATGACAATGAAAGACCCGACAGGGGGCAAGCTTCAAACTATCTGTTGTTGTCTACTTGGACTAACCAAGGCTTGCTCTCTCTCTCTCTCTCTCTCTCTCTCTCTCCCTCTTTCTCTCTCTCCCTCTCTCCCTTTCTCTCTCTCCCTCACCTTCTCTCACCCTCCCTCTCTCTCTGTCTCTCCCTCTCTCTCTCTCTCTCTCTCATGTCTCTTTCCCCTCTGTCCCTATCTC
>NC_049987.1:5285546-5291763 GCF_000003815.2 Branchiostoma floridae | reverse complement strand
TTACAGAATGAGAGCACCACTAGCCCCCACGCCCCGCACAGGAGTGTTGCGTTTGCCGTAGCCCGTCTCGGTCTTGTTTTACCGAACAACCACACCTTACCACAGCGGACCACTAGCTACCACGCCCCGTACAGGAGTGTTGCGTTTGCCGTAGCCCGTCTCAGTACTGTTTTACAGCAGAACCACACCTTACCACCGCGGACCACTAGCCCCCACGCCCCGCACAGGAGTGTTGCGTTTGCCGTAGCCCGTCTCGGTCTTGTTTTACCGAACAACCACACCTTACCACAGCGGACCACTAGCTACCACGCCCCGTAGAGGAGTGTTGCATTTGCCGTAGCCCGTCTCGGTCTTGTTTTACCGAACAACCACGCCTTACCACAGCGGACCACTAGTTATCACGCCCCGTAGAGGAGTGATGCGTTTGCCCTAGCTCGTCTCAATCCTGTTTTACGGCAGAATCACACCTTACTACGTCATGCAGGCGTGGGTCACTTGATACGCCGCGCGCCTGTCCGCGTCTCCCGGCGATTTCATGACTGCCTTACAAGTTTTAACGCGCTATTTGCCATCAATTTCGTGATGTTATGGCTATGACGAGGATAGCGCGTTCGGGCATAGGGCCCGAAGTTTTCCCGCACCCCTGGCTGCATTTGCCCGCACCCCTGGCTGCATTTGCCGGCGATTTCGTGATGGCTTACATGAACGCTTCGCCGCAATATCTTTACTTCGTACTCATCTTAGCAGGTTTTTATAGTCAACCCGCAAAAAAACTGCCTGTTGCGCAAATGGCCAATTATATAGGTTGAGTGCGCCGAGCCTTTTATACAGAACGTTGAATAGATACTTGTGGCTGATGTCAGAGTCTTTAGTTACCATTGCCATTCTCACGTCACCATGGAGGCAATCTCCAAGCAGATGTACGAGAGGCCCTGGTTGTCCCTGTAGCTCAACTGGTAGAAGCTTCACATATATATATATATTCTATTTGACAATGTGTTAACTAGATTTCCCCACTTCAGATACTTGAATAGTAAAGAGAAATTTATATTCCTTTTCGTTCATTCTTTAATATGGATGGTGCTTAACCAAAGAAATGGCCACAACTTTTTCAGAACAGAAAAAAAATGTTTTCAGCAGATAGACGGCTGAATGATGGACGCCATATACACGATTGTTTTAAGATTTCCCCCGATTTACGATCGCAAGACGAATGAATGGGACTGGAGCGTACGCTAGCCTACCATTATCTACTATGAACGTCATGTTAGCCTCCTTCGCAGTTCTAGGAGCGTTCATAATTTTTTTTTTTGGGGGGGGGGGGCTGATTTGCGATTTTCAACTTGACATCGCCTCGTCCTGTTCTAGTCCCGGTTTAAGAGATATAGTGACAAATTAAATATTCTATATCAATCGGAATTACTATCGAATCAAAATATTTTATTGACACATCCCAAATTCTCATATGAAGCGTCTGATCTAGAGCATGTTCTTCTCAATTACTGTAAAATCCTACTTCAAGTTCCCAGAAGTTCCGTTAATGCCGCCGTAAGGGGTGAACTCGGAACATTTCCATTATACATTGAAGCCCAATCTCAACTTATTAAATATTGGCTTAGACTACAAAACCTTCCAAACGATAGAATAGTTAAAAAAGCTTACGATTTTGCTGTTGAACAAGAACAGGACTGGGCCGTACATGTACAAGACATATTGTGCAGACACGGTTTCCAAAATGTTTGGTTAAACCCTGCAGTTGACGCCAAACATTTTGGAAACGTGTTCAAGGAACGTCTGAAAGACACGTTTGTTTCTGGCTGGAGGCAAGAGATAAGAAATTATAGCAAATTGCAAACCTATTCTAAATTCAAGGCCAACTTCACTCTCGAAAAGTACCTTTCATCAATTCAAAATAAATCATTTGTTGCTAACATAACAAAATTGCGAATTAGTGCACATTGTTTGGAGATAGAAAAAGGTCGATATAATAATATACCAGCCACTCAGAGACGCTGTCCTACTTGCAATCATGGTATCGAAGACGAACTACACTTTCTATTATTATGTCCCACATATACTGAGGAAAGGCAGAAGCTTATGGACGTTATCAACAAGACTACAAACATAACATTACCTAAGACAAGTTCAGAAACTTTCAATTTACTCATGTCATGTCCTGATGCAATTTCCTTGTACATAGGCCAATACATATCTACTGCTTTTCAAAAAAGGAATCGTATTGACACAAACACTTGATGTTAACTCTGTATCGTGTACCACTATGTTCTAGTAATACCTGTTTCCCATGAATTAATCCGCTCAGCTAAAGTAGCATAGCGACTAGTCATTTGTTACATAGAACCCTCTTACCATTGTTATGTATAAGCAACCACGTAGATATTAGTTTTGATGTTCTGTACATGTATTACACCCGAACTTGCCATACATTGTACCCGTACAATTGTTGCGCAATAAAGATCATTCATTCATTCATTCACTTTTAATGCGGGGAGATCGTTTTAGCGAGAGCCCCGCTAGCCATTGAGGTCTGCGAAAGAAGCTGTATCATAAATCTTGCAATACGGATCTCGCTACACATTTGGGATTTTGCATTACAATTGTACATGGCAAGCCTAGGAAGCTTAGCTGATAATGAGTGCCAGCATATACATACAGTTACACTTCTCATAGACTCAAATGGTTATCGTATACTTCAAATGAAACAACAAGATTAAATCTAAAGACAAACGTTACGACTTATAAATCCCAGACCTGTTGGTGTCGTCCCTCTGTAGTATCTACGTGACCACAGTGTCGACTCTCCTGTGCCTGGTAACCATTCCCGTCTGCCTGGCCATCTTCACCAGCACCCCCCTCATGCACGGTCAGCAGCTCGCCATGGCTATAGACATGATCGCGGTGGCGCTGGTCTGTGTGCTAGTGCCTGTTATAGTGGGAATCCTACTGCAGCATTACTGCAAAAAGATCGCTGACGTGCTGGGCAAGGTGAGATTATTACATAATCTTTATTGACACAGCAATGTACATAGACTTTCGTAATGTCTTCACATACATACATACATACATTAGTCTCTACCAGTCTCCCGCCTGGCCGTATAGTGATGATAGGAAAATCTGACCAAGTAAGGAATAAAAGTCTAGTCTAAAAGATAAAAAACCGACTGAAATTCCATCCAACTGGCACGTCTGCCTGGAGATTGTACATACATATACGGTGGATACATGTGTACATGTACTAACACTGTAATATGAATTATCAACATGTTGAGTTTAATATATTGTTTACACTACTGTTTCTAAGGTTTAAACATTCATTGACATCTTTACTTATTTGTACACAGTAAGGGTTATCTCCTCCTAGAATGTAATTAGATTTGTCTATGGGATGGAATGTATTGACTTCTTTTGACAAGAAGCAAGAAAGATGGACAACAGTGTGTGTGTGTGTATGTGTGTGTGTGTGTGTGTGTGTGTGTGTGTGTGTGTGTGTGTGTGCGTGCGTGTGTTGTATGGTTGTGTCTGCGTGTGTGTGTTTGTGTATATATATATGTGTGTGTGTGTGTGTGTATTTGTGTGTGTGTCCATGTGTGTGTGTGTCCATGTGTGTGTGTGTGTGTGTGTGTGTGTGTGTGTGTGTGTGTGTGCCTGTGTTTGCGTGTGTTTGTCTTTCCGAATATTTGTGGTCATCATAACTTAAGAAACTCTGGATGGATTGAGATAATATTTGGTAAGTGGGTAACTGTTAGAAAGACGAAGGTCAAGGTCAAGTTTGGGCTCCTGGTGTGTGACCTTGGTGCTGAAGTAGAATTTCCTGGTTTTGTGTCTTTTCTTCTTTACATTCTGTGGTCTTCTTCACGTAAGCTTGAATTGAATTCCATGAATGAATGATTTTATTTGTAAAACATTGCAGCTTGGTAGCTGAATTGCGAGTTACATTACAATAATTGTGGGTTATCTCCACATACATAAATTAGAACAAACATCGTGAATAAAACTAGGCTATTGAATCTCTGCATAAATCTGCATACATGGTATTCCGACAGTTTAGTACACAAAGATATTGTTTGAAAAGAAGCTAGGCTAATACAGACGTACTAATAGTCTCTAACATTGTACTAGTAGTCTCTAGGATACACTTTCGGACACTAGTGGCCACTTGCATACAACAAATCTAATGCACGTGGAATGAAGGATAACGCATGTCTTTTAGTCTTGCTTATCATTTTTGCACAATATGGTCTTCTGCTACGAAGACCGTAGTGAGTGTCCGCGGACCTGGTTAAGAATGCCCAGAGAGGAGAAGACTCATCCTGAAGGATATGTTCTAGAGTTCTCAGTGTAGCTCTCTCACGTCTACTAGCTAGTGTTGGGATAGAGTCAACAGAAAGTCCAATGATTCTCATACAACGCTTTTGAACAGATTCAAGAGAGTCCGAAAGATGATTTGGCAATCCTCCCCACACAGGGCTCGCGTACTCGAGGATAGGTCTAATAAACGTCAGGTAAATCTGGGTTAGGACGTCTACAGAGAGACCCGCTTTCTTAGCGATGCACAGGTAGTAAATCCTCGGTCGGACTCTGCTCAGCATGTATTGTATGTGAGCATCCCAGGTGAGGTCATAAGAAATGTGAACACCAAGTAGCTTGAAAGTGGTGACCCTTTGAATCTCATTACCAGCTATTGTAGGATGGGGAGGAAAGGGTATATTGGCCTCTTTCCATGCACATGTATAACATATATGTGTATGTATTTATGTGTCTATACAGCTGGCATCTTACCTGGGCGGACTCCTCCTCATCAGTAGTATCATCGTGGCGACTGTGATCTACCGGGCGGTGTTCCGCGGTCCTACGGGCGTCCTCGTCATCGCCGCCGTATTCCCTCCCTTCTCCCTCCTCTTCGGTTACGCCTGGGCCATCGCCTTCAAGGAGGACCCTGCCGTGGCCAAAACGGTAGCGGTCCAAACAGGCAACCGCAACGTGTCTCTCTGCCTCTCCGTCCTGAAGCTGGCCTTCCACGACAACTTGGCAGACCAGATCCTGACGTTTCCAATAGAGTACTGGCTGATACAGAACGCGTTCACCCTACTGGTGGCGTTGCTGTATCACACGTGGAAGACGTACCGCTACCCCGCCGGGAACAACAGCGAGTCCCTGCGCATCCTGGGCGAGAAGGTTTCCCAGCAAGAGGAGGAGGAGGAGTCTGATGGGGCTTAGTCAGGGACAAGAAGATAAGGATATGCTCTCAACTGTCCGTACTAGTGCCCCTAAGAGTGTCTACCACACGAAAAGGAGAAAGAGACAGAAAGGGGGGAGCTGGCTAGAGAGATGAGAGGGAGATGAGAGGGAGAGAGAGAGAGAGAGAGAGAGAGAGAGAGAGAGAGAGAGACCGGCTACTGAGAAAGGGAGTGGGAAAGGGAGAGAGAGATAGAGAGGGAGAGAGCTAGCCAGAGAGCGATCTAGAGAGAGGGGGCAAGAGAGAGACAGAGAGAAAGAGCTAGAGAGAGAGCTAAAGAGGGAGAGAGAGAGAGAGATGGAGAGAGAGAGCTAGAGAAAGAGAGGGAGAGCTAGAGAAAGAAAGATAGATAGAGAAGGAAAGCTACAGAGAGACATCTATACGTCACTCAAGCACCCAAGATCCGTTCATGTTGCTGCTGTATGGTATTTATCCGATGTTTGAGGGTTTGTGAACAGTTTATAAATCAACGTTTGTTATGCTCGGGTGCTGCAATACTATAAGAATAGGGTCTCTCTACAGTATCGCTGCAACAACTTCAATCACTGAAAATCAGTGTAACGGTCTATATTTATGTCTGGTGACAGGCCCGGCCATAACGCTGTCAAATTTAACTCCAATACACGTATCTATCGTCTATGCGGGTGTACTGAACGTACGAAATGGAACGAAAATTGATGAACTGAAACGACCGGCCTAACCTCTGCTACATGTCAAAAAATCATATACAAGGCAGACAGAAAGCGGGGCGTATGATAAAAAGGTCACAATCTTCCTCAACAACCTCTGCCTGGAAAACAAGATCATTGTGTCTATCAGAATCTAACCGGTGCGATGTAATATGTCTGTATATATGTGCCGAGTGTTGAAATGAAACAGTTTGTAAGATGTATCAATATGTTATTGTCTAATGTATATTGTTGATCATGTATATAAGTCTCGTCAGAATAAGGGAGACTA
>NC_049987.1:5238873-5285446 GCF_000003815.2 Branchiostoma floridae | reverse complement strand
GATCACATCAGCTTCACCTACAACAATGATCACATCAGCTCCACCTACAACAATGATCACATCAGCTCCACCTACAACAATGCCCACATCAGCCCCACCCACAACTATGGAAACATCAGTCCCGCCAACAACAATGATCACATCAGCTCCACCTACAACAATGCCCACATCAGCCCCACCCACAACTATGGAAACATCAGCCCCACCCACAACTATGGAAACATCAGTCCCACCCACAACTATGGAAACATCAGTCCCGCCTACAACAATGATCACATCAGCTTCACCTACAACAATAATCACATCAGTCCCACCTACAACGATGATCACATCAGCCCCACCTACAACTATGGAAACATCAGTCCCTCCTACAACTATTGAAACATCGGTCCCATCTACAACTATGGAAACAACAGTCCCACCTACAACAATGATCAAATCAACTCTACCTAACACTATGGAAACATCAGCTCCACCTTCAACCAGGATTACATCAGCTCCACCTACAACAATGGTCACATCAGCTCCACCTACAACCAAGGAAACGTCAGTCCCACCTACAACAATTAAAACATTAGCTTCGCCAACTACAACGGAAACATTAGTCTCACCCACAACTATGGAAACCTCAGTTTCAACTAGTACTAGGGTTACATCAGTTCCACCAAAAATTTCAGTGCCACCTACAACTATGATCACATCAACCTTGCCTACAACTATGAAAACGTCAGTCCCACCTACAACTTTGGAAACATCAGTCCCACCTCTGGCAATGAACACATCAGCTTCACCAAATACAACGAAAACAACAGCGGTCCCAACAACAACCATGGACACAACATTACTCTATAATCTCACTCTTCCTGAAATGAATACTTCAGCAGCAGTTACTAGAACAGTTTTGAATGTGACAGAAAGCACTTTGTTGACATTTTCTTTGTCTACTCAGACATTTCCGTCTATTCCTGAGAATCGAACTCGCATAACTACGACTGTGACATTTTCGTCTATTCATGAGAATCGTACTCGCTTGACTACGACTATGGCATTTTCCTCTGTTCCTGAGAATCGTACTCGCTTGACTACGACTATGGCATCTGCGTCTATTCCTGAGAATCGTACTCGCTTGACTACGACTATGGTATCTGCGTCTATTCCTGAGAATCGTACTCGCTTGACTACGACTATGGCATTTTCGTCTATTCCTGAGAATCGTACTCGCTTGACTACTTCAATGGCATTTTCGTCTATTCCTGAGAATCGTACTCACTTGACTTCCACTGTACAATCTACAAGTAGCACATATTTGTCATCAACAACATCATTTCGTCAGTCATTTGTACCAGAGACCACCTCCTCTCCACCCAGTTTAGTTCCAGAGACATCAACAATAAGCCAGAATGTCACAGAGAAAACACCAAATCCAACCAACAACATTGCTGCAATGGCAGCTGGAATTGCCGTCGGCGCTGCTGTGCTGCTTACACTCATCATTTTGGCAATCATATTTCTCCTTATTCCTCTACTGAAGTCACGTCCCATATCAATGGACATATACGGCGATGAAGAACAACCTAAACCGAAAAAGTACGTGTAAACCCAAATGATTTCTTTTAGACCTTTTTGTACTGATGTTGTCCATCCTTGTCACGTTGATGTTAAATGAACGGATAGGGCAATACAAGGATGAAAGCACAAACTTCTTTCATCTCTCGATTGAAACTTCAATACGAAGTATCCTGAAATGTAGAAGGAAGGTCACAGTCTTCTTTGAGTGAGCCAAACCGTTTGTTTACCACTTGCTAATTTTTCTTTAACACCTTCTGTATGATCACATAGTCTCCGTAATAGAACATTTTCATACATTTGTCTTACAAAAATATTTGTCTTTCCGTTTCCAGGAGGAAGAGACGCAGAAGGCCGTTTGCTCCACCGCCCGTGTTAGCGGATCTCTACAAAGACCAGGCCAATATCTTCACCCACCACGGCGGAGGGGTCTTCTTTCCCAACAGATACAACCCTCCTAAGGAAATGACAGGGCTTTATCAAGTAGACTCACACTTCAAAGGAAGCCCGGTTACCGTTACCATCCCTGTTTTCAACCAAACGTGACGTTGATTCTTTGATCTACTGTGAGTATTGTCATATCATAAAAAGGATATGACCATGCGGTGACTGTGGATCACAGGCAACTCTTTTTTGAGACTCACATATGATTATTATTCACAGACTAGGGGGCACGTCATTGTCAAGTTGCAGCATCAGGGAGAGGGATGGTGTTTTCAGCACCAAGGACAGGAATAATGTTTCTGTACAAATAACAGGGCCAGTGTTTTCAGGTTCAAGGACAGGGAAAGTATTCTCAGCACCAAGGCCAGGGCGAGTGTTTTTGAACCAAGGACAGGAATAATGTTTTTAGCACAAAGGACAGGGATTACGTTTTCAATACGAAGAACAAGGATAGTGTTTTCAGCACCAAGGACATAGATAATGTTTCTGTACAAATGACAAGGAAAGTGTTTTCATCAACAAGGACAGTGACAGTGTTCCCAGCACCAAGGCCAGGTGAAGTGTCGTTAGCATCGAGGACAGGGAATGTGTTTTTAGCACCAAGGACAGGACAAGTGTGTTCAAACGTTAAGCGAGGACAGGGATTGCTTTTTCATTACGAAGGGACAGGGGGTAGTGTTTTCAAAACCAAGGCAGCGAAAATGTTTTCAACACCAAGGACAGGTATATTATTTTCAGCACCAAGGACAGGGATAGTGTGTTAAACATTAATGACAGAGATTGTTTTTCAGCACCAAGGACAGGGAAAGCGTATTCAGCGTTTTCAGCACCTACATCAGATATACATCGTATAGTGTTTTCAGCACCAAGGACAGAGATAGCGTCTTCTGCACAATGGATATGGATAGTGTTTTGAACATCAAGGACAGGAATTGTGTTTCAGAACGAAATGACAGGGAAAGCGTTTTCAGCACCAAGGACAGGGATCGTGTTTTTAGCAGTAAGGACAGGGAAAACTGCTTCAGCACCAAGGACATGGGTAGTGTTTTGAACATCATAGAAGTTATTATGTCTTTTAGCACCAAGGACAAGGACATGGATGGTGTTTTCACCACGAAGGACAATTATAGTATCGTCAGTACCAAGGACATGGGTAGTGTTTTGGCACCAATGACAGAGATTGTGTTTTCATTGTCAAGGACGGGGATAGTGTTTTTCAACACCAATGTAGTACTTAATCTTAGCCATAAACGCTTATATGTTTTCCAAAATTCCGTGTGAACGACAGTTGATAGCTTCTGGCAATATGTCAAGTGTCAAATGTGTCAAGTGCCATGCATGTCAAATGTGTCAATCACATCAGTCGGTTTACCAGAATTTAAAACCTCACTTAGAAAAATGCATACTTGTCACCCAGGGTAACGTTACAATACAACATGCCCAACGTAATGTTTAGAAATGAATTCAGCCATATAATCATATGTCACATACATATGTTTTATTAAATTAAATATTTGTATCGTATTACTGTGAATTAAACATATCAAGTTTACACCGCCTCTGTCTTTGTTACTTTGCATGTGCCATTGTCGTTCGTCTCCTACAAGAATCAGCCAAGCCGAACTAGTGTATACAGTACTATGTCCTGGTAGAACGGTGGACTACAGGTCATAGTTGTCAAGGGTATTCATTCACTTCGGGCCAGTTTAATTCGACAATTGGCAGAGAAATGTCAGTCTGATTTGAAATGACCAAAAGCATGCATGGAAATAACATGCAAAACTTCCACTTTATCGACTAGTCACAGATGAACTTTCATACGAATCGACTTTTGTTGACAAGTTTGACTCCCTATCTTTATGGTCATCAAATTGCACGCAACAACAAACTCGCCTTAGAAATCATACTATTTCCACCTTACGAAAAAAACTAGGGTAATGAAATGAAACACAGAAACACAGGAGTCAAGGCACCAAAATGCTTTTTATTGAACACGTGATGCAAATAGCTAGAAACAAGAGCATGTGATTCCAACCGCACACATGAATCATTCTAATATAGAATGAACCGGGACGATGGGGATACAAGCGTAGCCACGTTTTAGATTGTTTTCTCACCGCAAAAGCGCCATCTACATCGGCTCCGACGAAGGTGTCTGAGAGACATCGAAACGTAAGCAATTGTAAGTACCTGCTGGTTGTGCGAAAAGAATTCTCCTATATCCTATATTCTACCAACCTGATGAAACTATTTTGGTAGAATGACGCAATCCGAAAAAATCATTGAATGAATGGCGGCAGCACTATCATGTTACGGATGCCCTGAAACACAGCTACATATACTAGTCATATCAAAGTTCTGAAAAGTTATTTTCGTGGTTCAGGGTTGACTCCTCATCAGCTTGAAGGTCAGTGAGGACATTTCTGATGTGTTGCACGAGATCGTGTCTCCATCCGTGTGTGACTGTCAGCAGCCGTTTGGCCTGCAGAGAGGAGAGAGGAAGTGACATGATCAGACAAGAACAATAATCACATTTATGGGTCCGAGGAATTATGGGTGATATCTCAAAGGTTAAGGCCCCTGAGACATAAACAAAGCAAATCTGGACATTGTTATGCAAATCTGTGCAACTATGTGCCTGAAAAAAATAAAATAAGAACTGAACTAAAAAATCTACACAACGTTCCAGACGAGTACAGTTTGCAAGGCCATCACCTTTGACGTATATCGCACGATTTCAGCATATCGCGGCCCGGCTCCAAGCATAAGACGCTTCCAAGCACAAAATTCTGGCTTCAGTAACAAGGACATGGATAGTGTTTTCAACACCAAGAGCACGTCAAGTGTTTTCAAACCAAATGCAGGGCAATTATTTTCAAACAAGGTACAGGGATTGTGTTTTCATCTCAAAGGACAGGGAAGGCGTTTTCGGTAAGAAGGAGGAAAGGGATAGTATATCCAGTACCAAGGACAGCGAAAATGTTTTCAGCACCATCCCTGTCCTTGGTGCTGAAGCACTTTCACCACCAAGAACAGGGTTAGTGGTTTTAGCACCAAGCACAGGGATAGTATCTTCATTACAAATGACATGGATATCGTTTTCAGCACCAACGACAGGAAATGTGTTTTCAGCACCAAGGACAGTAATAGTGTTTGAACATCAAAGACAGGGATTATGTTTTCAGCGCGAAAGGGCAGGGATTGTGTTTTCAGCACGGATACTATAGTAATACATGTACTATTTCATATTTATAACCTTCAGTTTGTTTTTCATGATCAGCCCACAATTGCCTAGCCTGAGTATCAGCCTGTTTAGTTAACCGGGGCTCCCATACCCCCCAAGCCATGAGCTAAAATTAGAAGCTCTTACCGTCGACAAAGATTCTTTTGCCTCTGCGGTTCTCCCGAGTTCCAGTTGTATCAGACCCTTCTTCTTATAAAGCAGGCCGAGACCTATGTCAGTCTGTAGATAAACCCTTCGAAAATAAAAGTATGATATTCATATTCAGCTTATTACGGTGTTTAAAACTTCTCTAAGTTTATACCTCTACAGGAAGAATATCTTATAACATTTCCATAGGCTATATCATAAAAGCGTTCATTTCTGCCTTTTCTACAGTTTATGTGGTGACATATTAGGCCTAATACGTTCCAATTACCATCTCATGCAAAACCTCGTTCGCTTCGCTCACACGGTGGTTTATTCCGTAGTCATAGGTACCAACCGGCCTTATGTCACTATACGCACCTCGAGGTGGCACAAATAGCTATACCTGAGAATTCTTCCCAGTCTTTCGGCATATTCAAGAGCATTCTGCCATTCTCCCATTTCGATGCAGACATCGAGAGCTCGCTCCAGGACCGACACGAAACTGACGTTGTCCTCGTAGAAAACCCCCTGCTGTAGTTGTAGGCAGCGTTCCAACAGATACAGGAAGTGCTCCGGTTCATTAGGTAAACGGACATTTGTCAAGGAACGAGAATATAGAGATGTATATGACAGTCTACGTGTATCGTCGTTCTTCCGGATCCGTGTTAAGCAATACCTGTCAAACGGTTCAATTTGCACCCGCTCTAGCAGAAGTTACAGCCCCAGTCAGGCTCCGAAGCCACAAATTTGTCCTCTCGGACCACCGGATGCCGTGGAGGGTACCTTTCGGTGTTTTAATGGGTAGGTCACGACGTCTATTTGTCGCCGGGTCCAAGGTTGATTCTAATTGCGAGTTAACAAAAATCAGAGGCTCCGGCCATGTCATAAAGTAGCTAGTTAGCCGTAGGGTAACCCACGGGGCCATGTATGGCTCACCCCGAATAGTACAGACAAACTACCGGAGGGGTGCCTTTCCCCAAATGACACCGTAGCGTTACTTCTTGCTAAAGGGCGAAGCCCCTCTACTTTTTATCATTAGATACATAGTGACCTAACAAGGAGTTGCTGACAACGAAATACACTTGAAGGATATCATAACACTTTCTGCTGTTAACTAGGTTTTCCGCGAAGTTTTTTATGTCCTCCATGTCGGTGAGAAAATCTCCAGAAGTAAGTTTGTATCCGCAGGAACAGGTCAGCAACTGAAGTGCTACAGGAGAGTCAAGAGGAGAATCACCAGGAGGAAAGAAAGGAGCGTCATAATCATGAAAAACTGATCTGAAGCAGAAAATACAATTATATAAAATATTAACTTTGAAAGTTCATGCCAGAAGGCTATCTGCAATGCACATGGAACAAGCATATTAGACGTACACCTGACAATGGAACGTTGATTGACATTATTGTAGCATTACTTGATAGATAATAGTGTTGGCTGAACATATACAAGTTGGTCTTGACCTCTTTTTGGAAGCAAAATCGCTAGGATGAAAATCGGTTGATAATCTGGACGATAATTTTAGGGAGTCCATATCCATAATTCCGTGATATGTGATAAACTCCGTGACAGGAAACGACCGGTAACACTTACCGGAGGTTTTGGGAATCTGGCGGCTGCATCGAGGACATTTCAAACACTCCATCTTCGAATCCTGAGAACAACATCGTTTATACAGATTAACGTTTTGAGAGGATTTAGGTGTCAATGGAAGAGGGTACTAATTCACGTTTATCTGTGTTTTATGGTTGTATATATCCATATATCAGTCGCGTTTACTTCAGAGTTAAACTATAGAATATAGGAGGTTGGAGTTTTCTTTTGGACAACCAGTCATATCTCAATACGTTTCGATGCCTATCAGACATCTTCTCAGAGCTTACGGGAGTTTTGCTTTTCGCCGCTATATGGAGCCGATGTAGGTGGCGCTTTTGCTGGGAGAACACAATCCCAAACGTGACTACGTATGTATTCCCCTCGAATTTGTTGTCCAAACAGCCTGTTTGATCCATCTATCCACGTTTGGGATTATGTTTAATGCAATGTATCGCGTATTGTGTTTAATGCAATGTAAGGAAACAGCAATCTAAGCTTTCCACAATTTCAAAACTTAAAAAAAAATGTTAGGCAGATATTAACACTTACTCTTTCCTTGTCGTTGCAGGCCTCACACTGACAGGAGAAGAAGTAGTTAAATGATAGGTGGTCTTTCCTTTCTTGTGTTGGGGTCAATGTGTCGGTGTACGAGATCGTAGCCTGGAAATTCAGGTATATATCGTTAATGTATTCGCTAAAGAGGGCTTGGAAAGAGACTCTATGATGTGTGTACAATACAATACAAAACATTTTGTTTTACATATGCACGTGCATACTGTCAGGTTAGATCATGCTATATCTACAATTTTCAAAATCAAAGATCTACACCAGAGCACATCAACCAACCCTTAACAGGAACGCCGATACCGACTACCGGGTACCTTTGACCCGTCGCTGACGTCAAACTTCCGTTCAGGTCATGTGACTTCAATAGGCTTCGGATCATTTCAACTTGAGGAGGGTCAGAGAACTAACCGAACGCTTGTTAACGTTGGTGAGTGCTTTTATCTTGTGTACGGAAGTAACGTGCAAAGACTTGAACTATGTCGATTAGCGTTCACTTTTATCCGCGGGGTAACATATATCCGTTTTTTTAATCAGGGTGTTTAGGGATATTAGGTCGACGGACGGTGGTTTTACATTGCAAAAGTTTCAAAATATTGCAGTTGAAAACCACCGCCCGTCGACTTGATATCCCTAATAACGGATGTAGGTTACCCCACGGATAAAGGTGAACTACCGGTGCCGTCACAGAATTTGACTTAAAATTATCAAATTCCATTCTGACCTCCTCACCCGGTAAGATGACCCTGGCAGCTCTGATTTCAACTCTGCTTCCTCTGAAGACAGGGACACAGTTCGGACTGCAGCTGTGGTTTATCATGGACGCCCTGGGGAAATAAAGGAATGAATGAAGAAAAGAGAAGGATTCTGTCAGCAAGGCTGCTACAGTCCCATTGACACCGTTACCCGTACGCGTTGTCTGGTGGACGGTCGGATACCACCTCTCACCTCTATAGGTCGGATACCTATACACCTCTCGGTGTATTCACGATGCGGACACGGCGTCTATTTCTTGCTGGGTCCCGGGTTAGAAAAGTTCAGGGTCCCCGCCGTGCCCCAAAATAGCCGGGTACATAGCCGCAGGGTGTTTCACAGGGGCATGAAAGTGCAGAAAAACAGCCCGTAAACTACCCGGTGGGCCCCTTTTTCTGAGTGGGACCGGAGCACAATAGCCGCAAGCTAGTTGAACAACCTTGGTTGTGTTACATTTCGAATAATATTAAATAGATTGGACGAAAAATCCAGTTTGTTTACTATATGTATCGATATACGTACTGAGCGTACATCGCTGTCCCGATCTGCTGGTGGTCATCATCAAGGATGGCGAAGCTGTTACACATGACCTGTGTGTGGAGAAACGGTATGTAGTTGTGAAAACATTCAGTCATGTACATGTAAAATTTTCTTTAGCCTCACCATGTGATTCCAATGAACCGGTCCTGAAGCCCCGCCCTCTGTTCGATCATGTTCTATTTCGAACACCTCCGTCAAAAACAGCGCTTGTCGGACAGAACTTCCCGCCGCCGCTATTTAGCTGATAATGGCGACTGACTTCTATTTCGCTTATTTAGATCCTATATGGAGGGAGAACGATTGTAACTTTCTGGAACAAATAAGCCACCTGGCAGACAGTCCTTCGTGATGGTACAAGACGTTTGAACAAATCGGGGGCCGCGTAGCACAGTGGTATTGTGTTCGCCTCGTGACCGAGAGGTCGCCGGATCGAATCCGCCTGCCGTGCTACTGAGCTTGTGCCCTTGGGAAAGGCACTCTACACGACTTTTCTCACTTTACTCAAGTGAAAATGAGTCGTCCCTCGGATAGGACGTTAAATGGAGGTCCCGTGTCTGGGGAGAGCCACACCCCGGGCACGTTAAAGAACCCGCCACATGTGCGATGGTGCGGTGTGAGTGGTTCAAAACCTACAGTACCTTGGCCGCACCTGGGGCAATTACTGTCGTATTGAGGTGACCTGAGTGGCGCCGAATGGCAGCTCGCTCCAGACACTTGCGACAGTCGTATTGAGGTCACCTGAGTGGCGCCGAATGGCAGCTCGCTCCAGAGTCCAGACCCTTGCGATTTAGCCCCGCCTATTGTAAGCTCCTCGCAATTCAGCCCCTGGCTGCAAAGAGTGAGTAGTCAGCCCACCCAATAACCCAATAACAACAATATCAGCTGCTAGTTGAAGAATGGCTTTCACACTGTTCAGCGGCAACTCTGTGTAAACATATAACGACCAAGGATTGTACACAGTGGCTGTAGCAAGGAGCAAAGGTCCAACGTAGCGCCGGTCAAGAGTCCAACGTGTTGTGGATATTGTTTTAGACAGTAAGATTTGTCTTTGTACTTTTTGAACTGACAAGCAACTGCTAGCCGAAGAGCGGTTTTCACAACGTTTAACGGCAACTCGATACAAACAGACAACCAAAGATTGGGGACTCTATGTATGGCAGGGCAATCTTTACTAAGGACCAAGGGTCCAATGTAACACCGGTCAAGGAGCAAGAGTCTAGAGTCGGGAGACAAGTCAGTACTAGGTACGGGATTGAACACACGCCCATGTGGGTGACGCAAATGAACAGGTAGGCGCCAGGTACGGACCGGTACTTGCATTCAGGTGACACAAATAATCAAGTCTCCGGGTACCGAATAGTACCGATATGCTCACATGATCAGAGTCATGAACAAAGATCATAATAAACAGGGTATATAAATGCCTTTTGTGGCTACATCTGCATCTGTGAGCAGACGGACAGCGTCCGAGGGCAGACCCGGACGTTCAACAAAGACAGAGGCTTGGTGAAGGTACGTCATCTAGCTATTGGTGGAAGCGTTATTCTAACACAATTCCGAAGTATACCTTGCTGGAAATGAATAGAGTGAATGATGACACTAACGTTACAGATACAGTCAGAGGTCACTGTATTGCCAAATTATTGTAGTTCCAGATGGCTTTAACTTCTTATAACTAAACTGACCATGCCTTGTTTCTATGTAAGGTGTTACCATGAGTGTTATGTTAACATTTGCACTTTGTAGAGTTTGTCCTGCACGATAAGGTGGTATCTCACTGAACTTGGGGCACCGGTGCGGCACTGCCGAGTTTGAAAGATTACTCAAGGAATTTCAGAATGAATTTTCTGACGTTTTGTGTATTTTGTAGTCTTTTAATACTTTTACGTATAACGCAATTATGAACTAGAAAGGCCGACATTTGCTTGAGAGCAAATACAGCATATTTCAGCCATCTCCCTCCTCATGTAACAATAGACTGTTCCAAAATCACTCATGTGCAAAAATGGAACACTTCTGCTTAAAATGACTTCTAACTACTAATCACACTTATGAGCAAAAATGAATCTTACAAAAACCCCTTCAAGAATGGACTCAAAAAAATAGACGACTCCAAAAACACTTCCGCTAAGAAATGGAATTTGGAATCATCAGCCGTCCAAAACCATATTTGCAAAAAATCCCCCCTCTGTGCAAGAATCGACTCTTCCTGTTATACCCCTATGTAAAGTGGAGCGATCCAAAACTATATCAGCTAAAATAGTCAGCGAAGTCCACAAAATGAATTTTAAAAAAATACCCCCTTCGTCGAAGAATGGAATCTCCCAGCTCACCCTGTTTGAAATTGCACAATAGACAAGTCCAGAAATACTCACAGTACATGGCCTTTGTATAAGAAGCAACCCAGTCCAAAACTGAATTTAAAAAAAGTCCCCCGTGCATGAATGGGCTCTTCCAGATAAAACAAGGCTTGCTGATTGGCTGCCGAATCCTCCTCATGTACAGTCTTCAGGTGGGGGTAAACTTCCATTTAACAAATGGAATTCGGAATCATCACCCATGTCCAAAACTGATATTTTTAAAATCCCCCCTATGTGCAAAAATGGACTGTCCCAGTAGTAGTCTTATGTCAAGTGGATCAGTGCGAAAACACTTCCGCTAAAAAAAACATTGGCATTATCACCAAAGTCTAAAAGTAAATTTTAGAATACACCCCCTGTCCAACAATGGACTCTTCCAGCAAAATAAGCTCGCTCATTGGCTGGCCATTAATTGGATTCACCTTGTCCACCAACCACCTGGATGTCTATGGACTAGGTAGGTAGGTAGATAATTGGATCTACCTGGCACACCTGTGGCCCTGACACACCAGAATGACCTAGAGGTCGTTGACCTCGGCACTCCAACCTTACCTATCCTAAACTCTCCCACAAAAACCTCCTTAAGGAGCCATTTTGAAGTGATTTATACTACATATTATACATGGATCCTTTGAATAAGTATCTAGGGCACCTCTGTGCCAAATTTCAGGTCATTTGGATGTAATACCATGGTACAGGGGGCCAAAATATACAGTCTTGGTCCAAAAGTTGCAATAAAACCTCAATAAAATCATTTAAGGAGCAGATATGAAAAAAATAAAAAAAACACATTTGGGTATTGGCCCACTCTACCCTTGTGCCAAATTTCAAGTCATTTGGTCCAGAAACGGCGGAGATGAATCGCTTTGAAAATTTGACAGGAGAAAGAAAGAAAGAAAGAAACATTACGAATACAATATATTTCACCATACCTATGGTATGGCTGAAATATAATTATAAAAAAAGCGACAAAAATAACACAACAGTGCCATAGTGAACGATCCCCGCAGTGGTGTCCCAAGTGCAGCGAGATACCACCTTGAGTTCCGTTCCCCTTTGATGCTGTTCAATGCTTAATTGGTTCCAATGAAATGAAGTCATACTATTGTGTGAATGTTCACGTTGTCACGTTCCGCAATAGCCCAGTGCCGTCATGATCACTACTACGACTGATTAACGAAACAAAATGACACTGCTTACGAACTGTATACCACATATATTTTTTATCCATGTTAAACAAAATACCGACTGAATCAGCTTTGTTTTGATCATTAATTTTAAAGTGTAATCACGTTTTAGTGATAGAAGACGTCTTATTGATTGAATATGTACGTCGAATCAAGCAGAGGTTTTATGTACAACATGACACAATTCAGCCCATGGCTGCCAGAATCTTGTTTTAATAATAAACCATTTTTTATTTATTTGTTTATTTATTTATTTATTTATTTATTTATTTATTTATTTGTTTATTTATTTGTTTATTTATTTGTTTATTTATTTATTTGTTTATTTATTTGTTTATTTATTTATTTGTTTATTAATTTATTCATTTGTTAATTTGTTTATTTGTTTATTCGTTTATTTGTTTATTTATGTGTTTATTTGTTTATTTATTTGTTTATTCAGGTTATTTATTTATTTTTTTTATTTACTTGATGGTTGTTGTCCATTGCAGGAAAAGAAGATGCGGTCCCTCCTCCTCCTTTGCGCCCTGGCTGTGGGCACACTTGCCCTGACTCCCGCGGAGATCAGGGAGTTCAAGGTCCGTGACGTTGTGGAACACAACACGGGTCTGAAGGGGTCCGTTACCGTGACCGTGGGTATGGGCACCATCACTATCGTCAGCAATGCTATTCCCGACCACGCCACGCCAGTCTACCCCAACCCACAGAACCCTCCCCAATCGTGGTAAGAGCACATACACTCCCCTAGAAGTTGAAGGTGATATCTCACTGCACTTGCGGCACCGGTGCCACACTGCGGGGTTCGAAATACACTCAACGAATTTCAGAGATAAAGAAAAAAAACGAATTTTCTTACGTTTTGTGTATTTTGTTGTCTTCTAGCTAACTCATACTTTTACGTATTACGAAATATCTAAATTATAAAAAAACGGCGCAAATAACAACAGTGCCGCAGTGAACGAACCCCGCAGTGCCGCACCGGTGCCCCAAGTGCAGTGAGATACCACAGATTGGGTACGTTAAGTAACATGTGTTAAAAATAACTGTACATGACTCAAGACACATAGTTAAGAGCAATGCAGAGCTATGTATGTTTTCTACTCGTTGCCTATAGCTGAATGTAGTTACCTTTAGTGAAAGGACTGAAGGGAGTTTGATAATTACTTTGCATTATGTTTGTGAGCAATTCTGTAACAGAGCGGTTGTATAGATCTGTGTTAAATCATGATAAATGATTTATTTGATTTCCTAGATATGAGTCGAAAACGTTATGGAGTGTATTTTTGATTCATCTAGAAAACGCTTTCAGGAGCTCGAACACGACATTCCTGGGTAACGCGAACACAAAGTTTAAATGCAAATACTGCAATCATGTATATCAGGTTAAAACAAATAGTACTTGACCCGGGGCATAGCTCGATCCAACGTTTAACGAACAATTCTCCTATTTAATCTTGGAAAATCTTAGGTTCAAGCTGTACATAGCTACTATGACCATGGGAGTCACGTACCACCTTTGAAATATAGAACTTACCAAGTAAAACGTTTGATTTTGAATTCCTTTGAATCACTTTATGTCATTATGTGGAGCAGTCCAAATGGTTTGCAATAAAGCTCTGTATCATGCAGCGTCCCCAAAATGAACAATGCCGTTGTGTCGATTTCTGGAAGATAAGTACGTTTATATCTTTTTTTCAGCCTCAACATCTCCACATCAACATACCAAAGAACCCACAAGTGGCTAACCAGACAACATGCCTAAACATGGGTGCCGTGGGCGTGGCAATCAACGGCGTTCCCATCTTCAACCCCTTCTCCAGGGAATGCCGTGATGCCAGCGAGTACGAAGTGCTGGACCAATGTGACGGCCACCCCAACCCATTTGGAGAGTACCATTACCACATCCACCCCGACTGCGTCTTCGACGGCACCAGCACTCACTCCCAGATCGTCGGCGTCGCCGCGGACGGCTTCGCGATCTACGGCCCGGTGGACGAGGACGGGACCGTCCTGACTAACGCCGACCTGGACGAGTGCCATGGCCGCATGAAGGATGGCGTGTACCGGTACCACGTCACCAACGAGTACCCGTACTTCATGGCGTGCTACAAGGGCGTCGTCAGGTCCGATAGTGGAGTAGAAGTTGGTGAGTGCATGTGCCCGATTTACCCCCATGGCACCAACGACATAGAAAACTCCGACCCGTACCCATTCCCGATCCCGCAAGATCTTCCACCACTGGATCCGGATTTTTTCAACGACCTGCCCAATGACCTGCAGCAGCTCAATGGCCTGCAGCAGCTCAATGACCTGCAGCAGCACAATGGCCTGCAGCAGCTTGCAACTTCTGTCAGGAGCGCACCACTCCAGGATAACCCAATACAGCAGCATCAGCAGCAGATGGGAGAAGGTGACACAGCACAGCCACAGCCGCTGACCCTGTACCAGATCTGGCAGCAGCACCAACCTACCTGCCAGGAGTGGCAGCTGCAGCAGTGGAACAACTTCGAGCGGGCGTTCCAGCACTGGCAGCAGCATCAGCAATCGCTTCATCGGCCGGCTACTGCTCAGGATGCAGCCAAGAACACCCAGTTCCGACCACGGGCACCGTTCCCCTCTCAGTAACGTTAACGGCATGCATGTTTGGATGAAGAGGAAGGACACATGTGTCATTTGTTTTGATTCCCTAGGACTAATTCTATTTTGTTTAATTAGTAGAATTTTAAGATCTATTCTCTGCATTCCTTTTCTTGTAGTTCATAGTTGACCATACAAAAGTCACCGTACTTTTTTGTCGTGTCAATAAAGCTTGCTATTCTTCAGCTATAGTTGACAGATACACGCAGATGAAATAAACAAACCTAAATAAAGAGCAAGTGCAATGGAATTAAAAAGCCTCTTTGTGGTCTTTGCAGATCAACACATACCACTTGTTGCTTGATTTCGCTGCAGACAACCATACAGCATCTGATGCTCAATCCTTGGAAATTCCCAAAGAAAACGCTCAAAGATTTTTTTGGACAGCTCAGATATTAGGACATTTACTTCCTGATATTGATTTCTAGCAAACTTTCCAGTCTCCAAAACTTTTTCAGACTGTTGCAGTCGAACATATTCCAAAGGGTGATTAAAGAAAATGACATTAGATAGCCCATAGGGCCAAGGGTATTACTTCCTTTTATAGCCTAAAATGCATATCTGCGTGGGGAAAGATAATGGCAACTCTTGTACCTGCTACAACTTTAATGTCATTTTGCAGTGTTCGAGGGCTTGCCATTCAACAGGAGATTATAAAACTTCCCTATTGTCTATATTTCAGTCTACCGTATTTCCTGCTGGAAGAGAGAGCCACATTAAGAAAATGCTTGCTATTCATTCTTCCATATCGTCATTTGCCAGATTCTCATTTGCGTTGTGCAGGTCAGGGAGGGAGATTTATCTCCGGCGGCAGGAGCGGCCCTGCAGAGGAATGTAATAAGACTATCACTCCTCTTAGCCCTGCTGACCTGACATGAAAACAGTCACGCACAGGAAGCGCTTTGAATTGAAAACGGTCTCAGTAAACCTTGGTGCCACAGCTGCAATCACAACGATCTTCAGGACGAACTTAATGCAAGTTTGAGCTGTTCTTCAACAGTTACAAAGTGCACTAAGAACCGTTTGCTTTTAACCATTAATTTCTCGGTAGCGGGAAAAATTACTTTTCGCGGTGCACTTTGGTCTCTTACTGCCATGGAAAAATGTTCGCGGTGGTTTTAAATTCGCGGTGAAGCGGCCACCGCGAAAACCGCAAACATTAAACCACCGCTAAATTTGGGGTGCACCCATCTTTCGGATGGTACATTAGGCTAACGTCACAAACCTGTGTCCGGCCGGGCAGCTTTCGGGAATGAAAAGTAGAATATAAAAGACACGAGACGACAAGAGCCGAAGAAGAAGCTACACAAGACGCGAAAAGACTAGTCGTGGGGCACTATTTGTATGTTTTTACGTGTACGTCTCTATTTTTTCGTTTTCAAGATCAGCTCGGACGGGTCCCAGTTTGGAAATTTGGCGTAAGCCTTGATAGGGGTCCCGTCTTCGAGGAGGTACCTCAAACTTACTAAATCCGAATGGCTAGCCCCCATTCCTAAATACCCTTTTACAGAAACTTGTGTCACTTGGCACTATTAAGTGGATAACAGCAACATGCAATTACGTAGTCCGTTGTTGGAAGTGTCCATTATGCCACTTTAGAAAAGAGTTACTGGGATGTTTTCAAAAGAAAGTTCACTTCCAGAAAAAAAGTCGAATGTAACCTCTTTTCTTACCTTTCCAACAACCGCCTCCAGAGCTTCTTGGTCAATAAGATATTCCGGGTGAAACTTAAGAGTTGTTCGAAGAGTGGAGAGCATAGCTGTCAGACCACCGGCTCTCTGTCTTTTGATGTCGTCCACATCTAGCAAGGAGGTGGCACAGGAGGGTTGTTTTATTTTCATTTCAAGTTATAGAATCCATTGTCAGCTACTCTACTTAACTTCAGCGTTAAAGGCTCGGGCGATGTTGAGGAGAACGGGTCTATGTGGCGCCAAGAATTTGTGAATAACTTCATCAGGTTGGAGAATCACGGGATAACAAGGATAATAATAAACAAAACAAAAACAAACAAAAGGTTCATTATTCACAACTAAGGCCACAGCAAGTAAATGTTATGGATGACATCCTATGCAGATTGCAAAAATAATGCGATAGGGCGAAAAAAACAAGATGGCTACATTATAAAAAATGGGCACCATAAAGTTGTGATGACTGTTGTAAAAAGAAATAAAGGGACAGAACATGGTATCAGAGTGAACATGAACTGGTGTGGTAAAAGTGACACTAGTGTGGTAGACTGACATCACCAACAAAGTTGGTAACCACACTCATGCTCTGAGTCATAGCTTCCATATTGGTGTCAATTTTACACCTATCCAATAAGTTTCATTTCTACAACTACAGTCTCGGGTACCTTGCAAGTGTCACTTCTACAAGACAGTACAACTATTAGGCTACAACACAACATATTTGCTCATTTTGGTACTTTATCGTCATGTTGACCATCCCTGCAGAAGATAAAAATTCTTGTTTTTTATTCTGAAATCAGGCAAAAATTAATGCGCGCGCTGATGTCATCCATAAAATTTACTTGCTGTGGCCTAAGGTGTGTGCAGTGTCACTATAAGTACAGTTGCAGTTGTGTGAAAGGTGTGTACAGTACTTGTGAAATTAAGATAACGTGTGTACTTGTGACGATACTTTACCGCTATTTTGTAGCTGTTTGATAGGTGTGTACATTACTTGGCAAGATAAGTACATTTGAAGTTGTGTGAAAGGTGACTGTGTGAAGATAAGTACATTTGCAGTTGTGTGAAAGGTGTGTACAGTACTTGTTACGATAAGTACAGTTACAGTTATGTGAAAGGAGTTTACAGCATTACCATAAGTACAGTTACCGTTGTGTGAAAGGTGTGTACAGTACTTGTTACGATAAGTACAGTTACAGTTATGTGAAAGGAGTTTACAGCATTACCATAAGTACAGTTACAGTTGTGTGAAAGGTGTGTACAGTACTTGTTACGATAAGTACAGTTACAGTTATGTGAAAGGAGTTCACAGCATTACCATAAGTACAGTTACCGTTGTGTGAAAGGTGTGTACAGTTGTTGTCATGATACCTGTTAAAAGGTGTGTGTACAGTACTTGTCACGATATGTACAGTACACTTGTTTGAAAGGTGTGTACCGTACTTGCTACGATAGCATATGATACTTACGGGACATCAGGTTAGAAATGGAACTCAGCTGACCTCGTTCCACTGGCAGGTGATGCTGGGAACGAGATTAAGCAAGCCATGTTAGCAGCAAGTATTTCATGATCTAAAGTATGTAACGCGCACCTACGTGTATGTTAAATGAAATAGTTCAGACAAATCTTCGCACACAAAAAACGAAACAGGATTTTCTCTCTATTCAAGCTCACTTCAAAATTTACGTTCGAGTTAGACAAACCAAGGGTACTCTTCAAGCAGAGGTTGAGTCGCGGAGAAATAGTAGTAGTCAGAAAAATTACACGGACGCTCCTATATATCCTACTATATCTCCGCGACTCAACCTCTGCTTGGAGAGTAAACCAAGGGTACACTCCTTCGAAAGGGCTTTTAGTTACAAGGCCACAGCAGTGTGGAACTAGCTACCAGTAGTGCTACAAACTGCTCAGTCTTCAAGTCCTTTAAAGCGGACTCAATAAACTTTCCTTTCAACTAAATTCAGATTATCTTTGACTCTGCTGATTTTTGACAACCGCGTAGTAGGACTTATTTTATTTAATTTCACGGAACAAGTGTTCATAAATATCTGACAATCACATGTACTGTAATTACGTTATTAAAGTTTGTGTAAAGTATTATCTGTCGAGAAGGCCAAGAAGATTAGTGCTGTACGTATACCCTTGTGCACGCCATTAAGGATTTTCTTAATAAAGTCTCTTATAAGCTGAGGCAAGCTTTCGAAAAACACTTAGATCTTCATCTTCGTTCTTGTCATTTCAAGAATGATATTCGAGTAATGCCAAGACGATACAAACGGAAGACCTTGAGGCGACTCACCATCTTGCACAGTATGGCTACGGCCATTTTTAGGTTTGCAGCCAGTCCCGACGAGACGTTAATGACGTCACACTCCATCCTATGGTGTTCCTGATCGCGCTCCTGACGTCATGACATGAAAACGGATCTCAGGCACAACCAAAAACATACCTAATATGTGATTGGCATGTGATAGATTTGCATATACGTGAGCACATTCATGCAGTGTTTGCATATTTGTGACACAACGCAAGCAACTTTATGCATGCTAATTAAGACATGCTTATCGAATGGAATTTTTGCATTGCGTGTTAATGTCATGAAGTGCAGTATTTACTAACGTTACATCGGGAAGTGAAGACACGCCAAAGAGTGTATGAAGTTAATTAATGTATCAATTAGATAAATACTACAGGGCACACACCCCACCACGCTTCTGTGGACGCTTAGTACATTTCATACGTGCTAGACATAACACTCAGAACTGTATTGGAAGTTTTAATATACAGCCTCAAACATACATGTAACATGGCTCCTTCGCTGTCGCATTTGAAAAAAAAAAATGTTTGACCAAAACCCCAAAGCAGAAAGCCCTAAAACATGGCTTTTCCATGAAAATAGATTTACCTATGTTTACGAGCAGACATTTGTGTAATTGTATTTCATCTAAAGCAATCACATACAAGTACCCTTTAAAGACAAAAACATTTCTCCATTAATGCATTTGACTTTTTTCCAAAAGTCGGAATTTACCTGACATGTCTCGCTGCAGTATCTGGCGTATTTACATCCATAGCAGACAAGCGGCACCGTCTTCCTGTTGAAAAAAAATCGGTATTGAACGTACGCATGATCATAGATGCTGCTGTTTACATCGTTATCTTCTCAGTGCAAACTTCTAGCCAGGGCAGCAACATCAAAAACAGCCCCGTCCGAAGACTGAAACGGAGGCTAGGAGGCTGGTAAACTCCAGCCATCTGCAAGGTGAATTACTTGATTAGGGTTAGAAAAACATAAAGTTGAGATAAGAGTTATAAAAACAATTGTATTATAGAAACATCTCTCCGGATTGTGTTGTGTTTTTGAGGATCACATTGTTGATCATTAAACCACTTCACCAAACATTACTTCGCTAGAATGCGGCCTTAGGCTAACGTCACATTTCCAAACCGCGGGCCCTGGTCAGGCTGCTTGTGGAAACAAAAAAATAGAAAATTATACGTAAAAATGTACATAGATATATAATGCTGACGACTATTTTCTATACGCCTTATGTAGTTTGGTATTCTTTGATATCATATTTTATTTTTCGTTCTCGAAAGATACCCGACCGGGCCCCGGTTTGGAAATGTGACGTAAGCCTTATTAGAGACAGTCCAAATGTGAATATCTTAATGTTTGGTATGTGGGTAGGTCTTGATGAGATCTTAAAATGATTATATTTGTGGCTCCCTAGTGTCTTTTTATGGTACTGCAGCGGTTTTGATATACATATCTGGTGTTCTGGACATGCTGTGATCGTGATTTTTGAGTCGTAGATAGCTCAAGTTTCCAAACAGCATTTGAACTTGGCGATTAGTCGGTTAAGACCATGGATCTACATAAATTTTGTTCCGGTTTGAAGTTTGCATCGGCCTTTCATACCAAAATTCCCTTGATCTACCCAGAACGTACCAGAAAGGAGAGATTTACTAAAAATAAAGAGAAGGTCCACAAAACGAATCCTGTTACTTTCCGTACTACCTTAAACGCTATAGGGTCAAGTTTCGAATCCCGGGTTCGGTCGGTCTGAAATATGCACAATGAAATAGCATAAAAGGGTATGAGTAGACTGGTATGTGCTCTTTTCTAGCTCAAACGTTGTTTCAATGATTCATCATTTTGCCATAATATCATAACTTTTACCTTAGAGTTTCCCATCGCCCAAAAAGCAATTTTGCGCAATTTAGATGAAATATTGGATTAACCAAATGCGTTTGAAATACTGAAGATTTGATGACATCAGAAATTACAGTTTTTTCTTCTTCCTCGCCTATGTGTTTTTTTTTTCATCTCTCACCTTCAAAAAGGGAGTCACTGAAAATTATAAAATTTGGTGAACATTGATGGAAAAGTACGCCAGTCTAACCAACTAGAACGATTACAGAAAAGGGCTTGGCGCGCGGCGTGCCACCTTGGGCAGCTTAGCACTATTCACATGCCCTAGAACTCTGTCAGCACTCGCTGAGAGACAAATGAGTGTCAAGTTTGCTATGTCTCTTTGCTTTTCGACAGACGAGGACAATGTGGCACACTGCACTCAAGTACCAGGTAGTAAGATATATGAACAGTGCCACATACGTAGTACTAAGGTAAAGGTAGTATTTTCTTTTACCTCACCAACCGAAGTCAGGCACCCATTTTACACCGGGTGAACTGAGAAAGTGCCTATCCCAAGGGCACAACTTCGAGGGCACGGCGGGTATCGAACTCGGGACTTCTAGATTCCGAGCCGAACGCTCTACCAGTTACGCAACACATATAACGCCACAATGTATGCTAGGTCACTGATTCTGAGTTTAGGGACTGGCTACCGCCACCCAGGGGCCCAAATCACTGGAAAGGTCCGAACAATCATGAACTCAACTTTTTGAAGGTCAAAACTAACCGGTCAAGCATACCGTAGTTGACCCGGTTTGCAAACCAGTATGGACAATGACCTACTTCCTCTAAATATACTCAACACATTACTCTTTTGTCTGACCTACTGTCGTAATATTAGTTTTGTCTGTCCTACTGTCTTAATATCCTTTTGGGGGATTAGTATCAGTTGAACTCATAACTAATGATGTCGTCTTCGTCTTACACTGCCTCGCAAAAAAAAGAAGTGAAACCCAACAAGAATGGCAACGCCGTTTTGACTCTTCAACGTTACCTAAAGGCATGGTTTTATAACACAAAAAACATTAGAACCCTATAGATTTTAAAGTAACGTTAGATTTTAACATTATATTTTAATATTAGATGGGGATATACATTCAATAAGACAATTTCTTCACTGATGTCGCTGTAACTTAGCTAATAACGTTACACCCACTTTTGTAAACAAGAGTAATGGCAACGCCGTTTTTAGTCTTCAACGTTACTTAAAAGCATGGTTTTAGGACAAACACATTATATAGCCGTATAGAACGACTCAAATTTTAAAGTAACGTTAGATTTGAGCATAAGATTTTAACGTTAGATGGGGATATGAATTCACCAACACAACTTCTTCACTAATATCGCTGTAACTTAGCTAGTAACGTTAGATTTTAACATTGAATTTAGTAACGTTAGATGGGGATATGCATTCACCAACACAACTTCTTCACTAATAACACTGTAACTTAGCTAGTAACGTTACACCTACTTTTGTAAACAAGAATGGCATCGCCGCTTTGACTCTTCCACTTCCAGGCTAAATATATAGGGGTCCTCTGCGATGATGAGACTTCCCTGACGAATCCCTCTCCCGACCGTCCGGGCCCTCACGCCTTTCCCCTTCCCTGGCTCTGTAAACAACTCAACAAGCTCACGGTCCATGGTAATTGCTTTAGTGTAGAAAAGGCGCTCGGTTGAATGATCATGAGGGTTGTGATCTGCTACTATAACCTCGACTTGCTACCATATTTAGATCAGCGCTATAATCGTTATACCCCTACTGACGACATGCGTCGCGCCGGTAATACCACACATGCCAGGACGCCACCAAGTAAGGGTGATTCCATTTGGGGTCAGGGGTGGTTTTATATGCTGGCTATTTTTATTAAAGGCCACAGTAAGTAAATTTTATGAATGACACCAGCGCGCTCATTAATTTCTCCTAATTAAGAATTTTTTTCTTTCTCCGAGAGGGCCAACATGACGAGATTTTTGCCTCATTTTGTAAGTTTTAGCGCATTTTCAGTCGCTGTAATTTGACGTAATCCTATCCAAAAACCCGAAGTTTGAGACGTCTTGTGGGTCATTCAATTCTGCGAAGTCTTATACAATAGAATGAATGGCAAATGGTTTTGGATTTCGCAATTCTATGCAATTACCCAAATTATCCAAAAAGCTGAAGTCCAAATAACTGGAGTTCACTGTAGTATCAAAATGTGGAATATATGTTGTGTTGTAGCCTAATGATTGTACTTGTAGAAGAAGACTAGTGTCACGGCTACCACACTACTGTCACTAGCTCACTTCTTGACTACAGGACTAAATGACTTGTTGGCTGTAAATACTATGTTTTGTCACGTAGATTCTTGTAAATCTATGGTGTCTATTTGGAAAATTTTGAGATCTTAATATATAGATTTTTTTCGGCCTATTTCATTATTTTTGGGGTTTGCAAAGGATGTCATCCATAAAATTTACTTGCTTTTGCCTATGAGAGATTATGTAACCTTGCATTTCCATTCTCCACGTTGTACCCCATGCTTTTGATACCAATCAATATCCTTTATTGTAAATGGAATTTCCTGTCAGCCTTAGCTGCTCTTTTAAGAGTTAAACACGGGAATGTCACGGGAACACAGAAATTCTGAAATTACACTGTAGGTGGGCTATGGCACAAAAGAATATACAGATACCTGATGTAATAATAACCAATATGACAGTCAGCAAGTAGTCGTCAACATTCCGAATTACAGTGCCTTTTCTTGAATGTCATTGTTAATGACGAAAACATCAAGCGTTCTCTTATTTGTTTGTTTGCTTATTTTATTATCACTAATCTAATTTAATGTACACTAGCATAGCATAGTCATAAAATGTAGTTCCTAGCACCTTTGTATTTTCCTTATTTTACATGTTGTTTGTACCTGCAATTAGCCCTCGGGCAAGAACTTGCAATAAACATATTATTATCTTTACACTGGGGTGTTCTTTTTCTTTCTTCTACAGCCAGTAGACAATCAGCTTGCTTAGATTGGATATTATCTCTTATGGTAAATATGAGCATTTGTTTTCGTTTTTGGCAAGAATTGAAATAAGTTGAATGTTCTAGATGACAGCTCCGGACACAGACAGTGACCTCCAGTCTCTGGTCAGCCATCATACACATGTAGTTACCTCCATGAAGATGGAAGTACTGTCCTTGGCTAACTTTTTTTACTCTGGCATGATTGTGTATATTTATTGTGTATAGTTTTAGTTTTAGTTTTAGTTTTAGTTTTAGTTTTAGTTTTAGTTTTTAGTTTTAGTTTTAGTTTTAGTTTTAGTTTTAGTTTTAGTTTTAGTTTTAGTTTTAGTTTTAGTTTTAGTTTTAGTTTTAGTTTTAGTTTTAGCTTTAGCTTTAGCTTTTAGCTTTAGCTTTAGCTTTTAGCTTTACTTTGGTTTTAGTTTTAGTTTTAGTTTTAGTTTTAGTTTTAGTTTTAGTTTTAGTTTTAGTTTTAGTTTTAGTTTTAGTTTTAGTTTTAGTTTTAGTTTTAGTTTTAGCTTTAGCTTTAGCTTTTAGCTTTAGCTTTAGCTTTAGCTTTACTTTGGTTTTAGTTTTAGTTTTCACAAACAGCCGCCGACCGACGAAATGTGACCCTATAGCATTTATGGTGGTACGGAAAATAACAGGATTGTGGACCTTCCAACCACGAGTTATTTTCTTTCCTTTCTGGTATGTTCTGGGTAGATCAAGGGGATATTGGCATGAAAGCCAGATCTAAACTTCAAACCGTATAAAAGCAATCTGTAAATCCATGGCCTTAACCGGCTAATCTTAGCTATAGGCTTAGTATAGCCTCCGTAACAGGCTCTCTCGGGCCTTTTTTTGGCTCATAATACACTTTTGCTGGCCATTTCTTTTTGTACTGGATCGCTGATTGCCGGCCGTCGCTGACCCATTGGCCCCTCGTGTTCAAACCCAGCGACGGCCAGCAATCAGCGACCCAGTACAAAAAGAAATAGCCAGCAAGTGTATCTATATGAGCCGAAAGAAGGCCCCAGAGAGCCTGCTACGGAGGCTAAGCTAATCTCTTCTTCCACACAGAGACAAACAACAGTGCCAAGATCTCAGCTGACGAGGCAAAGCAAAGGAAAACAACTTTTGTATGACATTTTTCACCGGGTGTTCATGAATGATTTGTGATACGATATTTATCTCCTGATCGCGCTGGATCGCGTGACGTAGCGACAGCGTATTTGGTTCAGGACCTAGGGTTCGAATCATGCAGTCACCCATCTTGTGCCCTTTGGAAAGGCACTCAGTTACACAAGTTTCCTCACTTGTGACTCAGGTAAAAATGGGTACCTAATTTCGGCTCGGGACGTTGAATGATAGTCCGGTAGCCCTTGTTTGTTAAAGAACGTAAACCCACCACGCCTTTCGAAAAAGAGTTGGGGCGTGCCCCGGTGTGCGATGGTGCAAAGTACTTATGTCTAGAGTTGGTGATTCACTAAAAAAGCACCCGGATGGAGGCCTGGTGAACCCCCGTCTCGTATCAGCCGTACGATAATCTACACCATTCACTCAGACGTGAGACCTGGCGTACCCCGTCTTGTATCAGCCAAAAAAAGGGTACTAGTATATCACCCCGTAAGGCCTACATGTCATATCCAAACCGGGGCCCGGCTGGGTAGCTTTCGGGAACGAAAAGTATCACACAAATGACACTAAACTACACGTAAAGACGTAAAGAGAATAGTCGTGGACTCGTGGGTATTATTTGTATGTGTTTTTACGTGTACATTTCTATTTTTCGTTCCCACAAATAGCCCCACCGGGTCCCGTTCTAAAATGTGGCCTTAGCCCAATTTAAAATTAGAACACCAAACACGCAGACTTTAATATCATACTTTTATTTATGACTTCTATGAATTCATTTTTTGGATCTTATTGACAACTTAAGAACTGACACCAACTTAACTGAGCTGAAGGAAATCAAGTCCATGGTGGATGGAGGATAGAGCAACGTGAAAGACGCTCTCAATTCTCAGAACTAAAAGCACAACAAGGCTGGACTCCAGGCTAGTTTTGAGCGGGATCTCGATCAAAGTAAAGTAAAGTAACGGTAACTTGTTTGAAATTACTTTTGGAGTGCGCAAAGCACCATGGGAAGCTCGCGCTGTTTAAAAGTTGTTCCAGAACGTCACAAACGTTACCGTGGAACGTCAACACAGTTTTAGCGACGTAAACAAGCCACTAGCGACTCATACAGATCGCGCACGCTTGTTCAACGCTTATCGAGAAATTCTCGTATTTCTATACTTATACATTATAGACAAGTAAAATAATACCCAACATGGGGTGCACAAACACCAAAGTTCACCCAGTGAATTTTGACCCGGTGCCTCGAGCCAAGGAGACCTGGTAAGTAACGTTAAATCCTAGGTGAAAACATTACTATACATTTTTCCAAAGCGTAGGTATACACTCTCTCAACATTGCAAAGGTACTCTGAGTCTCGGATAAATTTGTGGTGTGAAATGTAGATAGACGAAACGTAAAGCTTCTTTATACATTGTATATAAAACTCATAATGATGCATGGATAGTAGGGATTGTTTTTTTTTGTACGTAAGCCGAAGGAAAAATACCAACGTTTCATCAGTTCCTCTGCTAAAGTTTCCTCTTTGCTGTCATGACAGCGAGAAGTAGAACAAGTCGCCCATTCCTTACTCCGATGAACGCTTGTCACTCATCAAGCTAAAGGCACAACCCGCCGTATGTGCAATTTGCCCATACGTTTTTTTAGGCCACGTCCGCCACGCATTTCTGAAAACGTTCAGGCTGTACAGGGCAGGTGCGTCGCCCGCACGGGCACGTACGGGGGACGAATCCACAGCCCGATCGATGACACGTAAAGTTCTACGGCGTGTCTGCGTGCTCCAAAATCCGTCGAATTCCTTACGCGTTCGTACGGAGGCGGTACTAATACCACTTACCTACCTACCTACCTAGTCCCTTGACCTCCAGGTCGTTGGGGGACAAGGTAGACATGAAGATAGAGGAACATAGACATGAACCACTTACGGTTCTCAAAAGATTGTCCACGTTTTGGCACGTAGACAGCACGTACTTGCACGTACTGCGGGTTGTGCCCTAGCTTAGCTTCAGCAAACTAACTCGGCTCGATCACATGACGCAAAGTATTCATCGTCTATAAACTAGTACTCCCAAATCTTGGCTATCACTCGAAATTCATCATTACTAAGAATTTCAACTTCTTTGAAGTTATAGGTTTAATGTGTTGAATTTGACCGCCCTTGGCTTAAGGACTTACTGTAAGTGTTAGACCTCCCATTGCAACATATTTATAATGTATCATTTGCTTCATGCACATCAGTTAAGTTGATCACATTTTGTTAATATATCCAAGAATGTCTATAGTATGTAGAACCAATAGTGTAAATGACATGCTTGTCCCAATATGTTGTCTTGTTGATTTATTCATACCTATAGATATCCATATATGTGTGTTTAGTTGTACTGTAAGTAGTTATACACGTAGACCTTACGAAAGCTGCTGTGCTTTCGTCGTGTTAATAAAGATTTGCATATTTGTTACAAGTACATGTGTGGTCATCATCGTATTTCGTTAAAGTTTTGTATTGATGTCTTTTGTATATATGTATAGTTGATATAAGTTTGACGCTGATATAAGTTTGTCAATATGAATGCGTCTGTAATCGTGGCCCTCCAACTTGAATAAAAAAAGACAGCAAAGAACTATACAGAACCGTTTGTAGTAAATTTATGTTGGTCATATATAGGAACACTGATTTATTTATTCATTTATTCATCTCAAAACATGTGGGTAGCCCCTTCAACTTGTTTGAAGTTGATTTCCAAGGGGGCCCACTACATAAATAACAAAAACGAAACGTGTTACATTCAGTAAGACAACCAGAGGACAACAAACAATATATACAATAAACCGAAGCGTCTTTACCAAGAACATTCGTTGCTTCGCCAACCTTTAAAACTACTATTTACGGTCGTGATTATACGTGTATATATGGAAAGAAATTGTTCAATAGCCACATCCTAATGTTACGGTCACGTTTCCACACAGGGGCTTACTTTTCTGCGATTCTGTTTTCGTCTTCTGTGTTTCATTCATTTATATACCGTTGACAAGACTCTCCTCTCTCTTTTTTCAATCATGTGTTAAATCTACATATTCTAATAGATGCATGAGGTTAGGATATTTTTCTGTGAATGCAGGTTCGAAAGGAAGGTTAAGCGACGCTCGGGGAAGGTGAAACAAAACTTACTCAGTTGCTTCACGAGGGACTCGAGTTTGAAGACCAGGAAGATTGCGTGGGCTGAGCAGCCCAGCAGTGTGAAGACCACACAGAACATCGAGGACGCATTCTCAGTGAAGACCACACAAAGCAACGAGGACGCAGTCTCAGTGAAGACCACGCAAAGCGAGGAAGACGCACTCTCAGTGAAGTGCACACTAAGCAACGAGGACGCAGTCTCAGTGAAGACCACGCAAAGCAAGGAAGACGCACTCTCAGTGAAGTGCACACTAAGCAACGAGGACGAAGTCTCAGTGAAGACCACGCAAAGCAACGAGAACGCACTCTCTGGAGATAGCAGCTTTTCTGATGACGTCTCAGATGTCTCTACATTAACAACAGAGTCTGAGAGTAGCAGCTTTTCTGATAACGTCTCTGATGTCTCTACATTAGCGACAGAGTCTGAGAGTAGAAGCTTTTCTGATAACGTCTCAGATGTCTCTACATTAACGACAGAGTCTGAGAATAGCCGCTGTTCTGATGACGTCTCAGATGTCTCTACATTAACGACAGAGTCTGAGAGTAGCAGCTTTTCTGATGACGTCTCAGATGTCTCTACATTAACGACAGAGTCTGATACTGAGAGTAGCACGTCACGCGGATCCTTCGAATCAGTCATCGACCTCCCCGTTTCCCCGCCCAAACCATCACGCGGGCAGACGACACCCGTCTCGAAGACGAGAGAAGAAATCCTCCTCAAGAACATCGCAAGAGCAGGCTTCCAGATCGACCCAGTGCCACGGAATGGGGATTGTTTTTTCGGTGCGGCCGCCAGACAACTCGGCAGAGGAGACCCCCGTATTGACACCACCGCCCTGCAGCTCCGCAAAGACCTAGTGCACCATATCAGGGCCCACAGTGAGAAGTTCTGCGTAGCGGTGCCAGGCGGCTTCTGGGCGTTCCAACAGGAGTTGGACAGGCTGGCACGGCGTGGCCACTGGTGCTCGGATGTTGCAGACGTCCTTCCGATCGCTTTGGCGGATTTTACTTCAAGAGAGGTGGTGCTGATCACCAGCACCGACATGCAGATCATGGTGCTGCCGCCAGAGGGCGAGGAGTCAGGAACCCCGCTGGTCTTGGCCTACCTGACTACCCCGGGCGGAGAGCACTACGATGCCGTCAGGTTCGTGGGAGGCTGAGGGACAGGATCGGCCTCGGGGTGGGGTGGGTTTACTAGTCGGGCTGGAGTGACGAGGAGTACGGTGACAAATCTCGAGGAGGAAACCGAGAGTGTCCGGAGCGAGGAGTATGAAGCCCGAGTGAGTATGAAGTTCGCATCAGTCATAACTAAAGATTTAACGTTAACTGTTAATAATATTCAAGGAATATATATATATACATATAATATAATACATGTAATAGATATGAAAATTAACTGTATGTATGTATGTAACTGCATAAGTTTGTATCTATCTGATCATGCAAGTTATGACAGTTATCACTTTGGATGTCTAACGTTACATACCAAAACTTCTGACGATCCGTAAAAAACTTCTTGAGTTGAAATTTGAAACATACGCACTCGGAGGTTAAACGTTACAAAGATTAATCTCTGCACCAAGATCCTTCCAGCTCTCCAAAAGTCAGCTGCAGTACCGCCAGAGGGTCCATGATTATCGAACTTGATCATCGTTTTCTCAACCACTTGGGACCGTTTTGGTGGTCACACAACCAGAGAAAAAAAAAGAAAATGTCACACAAAAGTTGTTTTCCATACTTTGCTTTGCTTTGCCTCGTCAACTGAGATCTTAACTTGATGCTGTTTCCTTCTCTCTGTAAAGTACTATTAAATCGCCAGCCGCCACGCAAGTACAGGTATATCCAAACTGCCTGCAAGGGCAAGTGTTGCAGTTCATCATGATTTCACTAAGTGGCGTGCATGAACGGTCACAGCAACATTGTTTAGCTGTTCAAATTAACGCTTCAATTCGTTTCTAGACCAAATTCAGAGTCAAGTTGATGTTTTTTCAGTCACATTTCTTGCGGTACCAGGACCTTTCGGCACCAAGACCTGAGGTCCGTGTAAGACGAAACTCGGCTGGCTACACGACAGGTCAAAGTTCGAAGACTCCAAGATGGCTGCCAGGCACACGTTTTTTCTCGTCAGTTCGACTTCACAGCGGATTTTTAGCCTTGGAGCGAGGTATTATATCATATATTGATATCACTATAATCTCTTTGCACCGTTGTGCGTATGTTGTTACCATGTAAAGTTTACATAAAGGCTGCAGAATGAAGCGAGAGCTTTGACCTTGTTTGTGTGTTGGTGTTGTGGGGGGGGGGGGGCACTCGGGTAACTTAGTATCCATAAATCTGGGAGGATTACGTTAAAATTTCCGTTGAAATCTGATGTGAAACCTTGAAAACAACCGCTGCAAAACGCACTTACAAAAGGTCATCTCTACATAGATGTGCGGGTGTTTTCTAATCTCGGAAAACATTTCCTCACATCTGCTTGGAGATTTACAAAAGCATGTTTGCCTGTTTGTTTGTTTCTTTGAATTTTTACTTGTATTGCAAACTCAGTAAACCACCTCGACTGTGTATTGGATTGTGTGTTTTAATAATGTGTGTACAAGTATTTGATATGTGTGTATTTGATATTGTGTGAATTCGATAATATCATTGTGTATATTTGATAAGGTGTGTATTTTATGATGTGTTTATTGAATGATGTACATATTTAATAATGTGTATATTTGATTAAGCACAGGAAGTAAATTTTTTGGATGACATCCTCTGCAGACTGCAAAAATAGTGCGATAGTGGTGAGAAAATAAAGTTGGGTGAAATTGAAAAAAAAAATACACTCAGTAATGGCTTCCATATTGGTGCCATTTCTACAACTACAGTCCTGGGTACCTCGCAAGTGTCACTTTTACAAGTACAATTGTTAGGTTACAACACATTTGCTCGTTTTGGTTCTTAATCGTCATGTTGACCATCATTGCAGAAGAAAAAAATTCTTGTTTTTTTTTCTGAAATCAGGCGAAAATTAATGCACGCGCTGATGTCATCCATAAAATTTACTTGCTGTGGCCTAACGTGTGTATTTGTGCCCAGGTTGCGCTATGTCAGACGAGGTGTCCACACTGCAGCATGTTTACTGAAGAAGGACAGTGGCAGGAAAACAGACAGGTATGTACAGGTAGTTTAAATATTCAAGGTGAATATTTATATTAGTTATATTATATTAGTTAAATGCCCACAGAGCTTAAAATTCATTTTCGAGAATAGGTGTATTGGTTGCACGAAAAGAAGCACAAGATATTTATCATCTCAAGACCTGCCACACATTTTTTAAAGGTTTGAAAAATTGTGATGGACCCTAAGTCTTTGATTGTCCATAGTCAGCTTCAACATTTTAAGATAATAATACATGAATGGTTTCCTTATTTTTCTGACTCGTAAATATGACGGATCCTACTAGTGCATAGCCTGGGTGCCATCGCAGCGGGTAGCTAGTTTGCTCGTATGGTCGCTTCTGCTACCCAACTAGAGACCTGCACATTCGTTTGGTGTTGATGTCAGTTAATGAGCAAATTAAGGAATGGATTCTACAGCACTCGTTCGATGACAACAGGCCTCTCACAAGCAGACGGAGGGAGTTTTGGGCGTCAGGGCGCCAGTTTGAACGATAGCTTGAACCCATTCCTTAATTCGCCAATCAGTGCCCTTGTCCAAAATTTGGACGATTCCAAATGCTAAGATGGTCAAGGATTCCAGACAGAACAGCAGAGAAGTGACTGTATATAGTGTATAATAATTGTCAGAGCTAGAAACGATTGCATATAGTGTATAATAGATGCCGGAGCAAACTACTTTCCAGATGGCACCCACGCTGACTGGTGCACCTACACTAGTCAAAAATTATGTACAAAGCCATAAGTTTGGGTGCGCAAATGTGCACACTCAGTCAGGCATGATTTTGAGCCATTACCATAGACGCCTATGGAATAGCCATATATTAAACGGCTATCATCTAGAAAATATGATTTTATCCATTCTCACAGTTACTTACTACTAGTCTGGTAAAGATTATCTGTATATTAGAGGGCCCCTACGCTGTGATTTGTATCCCCTATGCTTTGATTTGGGCCAATATGCCATGTTTCAGCCAGAGTTGTGGGCTTGTTTGTTGTTTTGTAACAAAGCCCAAGAAAGTAACAAAGAATTGTTTATAAGTTTATTTCATGAAATTTAGCTCTCAAAATGCAAAAAAAGGTATTTTTGAGGGTCACAAATTCAAAATTCTTCAAGGGGAGAACGCCACGGACAACCCTACAACAGATTGCCACCCTTCCACAGATTGCCATGTAGCTTTGCTGCACTATGATGCTCCTACAAAGTGACGAAACCCTGATCAGAACCCTGCTAACATCACAATTTACCATTGGTGTTCATGGTGCTCTAGTGATGCTGACGTAGACCCCCGACTGGTGGCAGCAGCTAACATTGGTAACATTTGTGTTGATGTGTGCAGCAGTGATGGAGAGGTGGACCCCCGACTGGTGGCAGCAGCTAAAGACGTGGGGGGAGGGGAGAGGGTAGAGTCTGCACTGCAGCTGCAGCTAACATTGGTAACATTTGTGTTGATGTTACAGCAGTGATGGAGAGGTGGACCCCCGACTGGTGGCAGCAGCTAAAGACGTGGCCTCCAGTCTGGGGGGAGGGGAGAGGGTGGAGTCTGCACTGCTGCAGCAGCTCAGGAGACATGAGGACACCACGTCCGCAGCGAAGTCCGCAGTCACGCCTGCAGAGACATCTGCAGACAACAGCAGTCTGGGGTATCTACCATCTCCTTATCTAGGCCACACATATTTGATAATTGGTTCTTGGAAATGCCGTTCGACCGCTCCTATTTTTCCAGAAATGACCCCAAAAAAATTCAACACACCTTCCATTCAGCAAGTTTTCAAGAACTTTTTATAGGTGTGTATTACACATGTTTTTCATGCACACAGAACCTCAAGCCAAGGCATGTATGTACATGTATGTGAGTACAAATAGCTGAAATCATCATAGTGCAATTGTTCTCATATAAGATAGGCAGCAAAATGAAATTTCCTCAATGACATATGAGTACTTCATTTCTTCCTGAATATGTTCCAGGGACCTGATTTCTGGATTACGAGTGGTACAAGGCCAGAAGACCAACAGGAATGCAACCAGGGGGAACAGGTAAGCGGTCACTCTAAGGCTATATCACTTTTAGTGTATGTGTTTTGTACAGTCTGGTTCAGTAGTGTGTATTTAGTATATATATACACATGCCAGTAGAGCAGGAAATGTCTTATAACAGTGCAACCTGTGTTTGATACCTTCTCCAAAATGTCCTTTTTTTAGACCTTTTCTTTCAGAATGTTCTTGAAAGGTTATATGATGTCTTTTTTTGGGAAGGACTTGCTAATCTGTCTTATGAATATAACATTGCATCATGATATGTTATTTAAATTTCAAGCCTGTCATAGAATGGTTAAGCCAGATTTTTTAATGTATTTACATTATAAGGCAAGTGAATTCTTCAGAAGTTGTCCAACCTTGTCTCAAACAAAACAGTTCTTAGGTTAACCCATTACTGGAGGTTAAGTGTACAGTTTTGTTTCTAGGTCGGAGGTGAAGAACTTTCGTCAGGAATTTCAGCAGACGAGACAAACTCAGCCCAGATCAGAGCAAGTCTTCAGGAAAGAGAGGAGGTATGTGTACATGTGTTAGGGGAGGTATTTGCATGGATGTACAGAAGCTGTGAAATGGAACAAAATGGAATGAAATGTAATATATAGCAAAACGGTACAACAAAATGGTACAGTATATTCATAAAGTATGAAATGGATCAAAATGGAACAAAATATGAAGTTAACTGAAATAAGATCAAAGGAATTACCATACATATATATGGAAACAATACTTTGGAAGGACAAACATACTGAAGTGGATGGTAAAAGAATGTGGCATGTTTTATTCTGGAATTTACCCCAGAATTTCTTTTGCCCTAATTGTACTCTTAAAAGCCAGAATTGTTACCAACGTCTTTGGAAAGATGACACGAAAAAATATGCTCACGAAATGTCGCAAATAGCGAAAGTACAATCATGAAACACACCAGTTCATTTCAGGCAGTACAGAAACTGTGACATTGTCGTTACTGTTTGCAGGTCGTTGTTTGAGGGGAAACGACTGGGAATCTTCATGCAGGAGGAGGTTAACAGCTGGGAGCCTGATGGTAACTTTTCTTACACACTTTCAGGCAGATCAAAAAATGGCACGACTTGCATGATTTTAAAGGAACTGTTCATAAACAATCTCATTCTAGCTTTAAACTTAGTATTTCCAATTTTTGCATGTACTTTATGTTTGTTACAGTCCATTACTACCCTGTAAGGGCAGAGTTCTTGCCAGGCCAGTTAAGGGGCCCCTACTCTGTGCTTTATATCCCCTATGCTGTGATTTGTATCCCCTATACTGTGATTGGGATCTACTATGCTTTGATTTGTATCCCCTATGCTGTGATTTGTATCCCCTATGCTGTGATTTGTATCCCCTATACTGTGATTGGGCTCTACTATGCTTTGATTTGGGCCCCTACGCTGTGTTTCAACCAACATTGGGGGCCTTTTCTGTTGTTTTGTAACAAAGGTAAGATAATTGTGTTGTCTTCATTTAATCAAATTTGGCTCTAAAATTGCAGGAAATAGTGTTTCTGAGGGTTAGGATTTTCAGGGAGAGGATGTCCCAACCCCCCTTTAATGTTCATACCTGCTTATAATTTTCAAGGGGGATGCCCCAGCCCCCCTACAATGCTCATGCCTGCACTGCTTGCTACTACTGCTACTACTACTACTAGTGTCTGTCAGTCTATGCAGACTATAACAACTACGCAAGGACAAAGACAATGTAGACTAGAATACAAAAAAGTTGTGCAAATTGAATACAAAATACATAAATTTAATGGAAGACTAATGGGAATTATTACAATAAAGTCCAGAGTTCAATTCAAGGGGCTTGTTTGCCGATGGCCACATGCCATCGGTGTCTTCTTTCAGCCTCCTTGAACTCCCATCCTCTATGAACCGCTTGCTAGGGTGCCCCTTGCACTGTAACAAAAATCCTGGTGAAAACCCTGAAGGAATGACCCTCATCTCCTCTCCTCTAACAGCACCTACATTGTGGGATGAGGAACAGAAAGCAGAGCTGGAGGCACAAGTGGACCGTCCTCCTCGTAACGGGTTTGAGGAGATGATACAGTGGACAAAGGAAGGCAAGATGTGGACCTTTCCCATCCAGAATGACCAAGGTAGGGAGGGCTTCTTAGGCCTAGTTAACAAAAATGTTGTGTGTGTTTTTTTTTGTTTCAGTTCTGAAAAAAATTAGGGTCAGTATGTTGGGATTAACTTTTCTTGTTATTCATTTAGGCTGGCCAAAACTCTAGTGTGACATACTACAATACAGTTGAACAAAGTAAACTGAAATGCATGAGGACACCAAGTGTCTTTAAATGACTGACTTGAATGTTGTGCATGATAGATACATTTATCCTTCATTAGATAGGACAAGCAGTGTTTTTAATTCAATAGGAAGCTGTCTGAATCAAAATTCTAACTGGAAGCTATATGTGACTCCACTGCCCACCCCCCAAAAAAGATTAGGGTTATGTAGGGAAACAAGAAACATAACATTTTTTTACTAGGCTCTACCTTTTTCAAGAAGGCCATGTTCTTGATTGTGCGTGTCTATGTACTATGTGTCTATAATGTCAATGACTGGAGCTGGCCTTGGTGGAATCGTTTTGATATTTGGTATGTGGGTAGGTCTTGATGAGACCTTGAAATGATTACTAGATTTTTGGCCCCCTTATGGCATATTATGGTACTGCAGTGGAACTTCTTTTCTTTTATCTCTTGTGTTCTGGACACGCTATGGTCATGATTTTTGATCGGTACATATAAAGCTCTTTGAGGGGAGGATATGTTTTTGCCTTGTAGTGTTTTGGGGGGGGACTGTAGCAGTATTTTTTTTTCAAAGTTTGACAAAGCATTAATTGTAACTCAAAAAGGGCTTAACAGATTGTCAGATTTGTTGGTATGTTTTTTTTTTTCATTTTCAATCTGCCCTAGCCTCTTACTCCATTTATTTTCTTTCAAAAATCCTAGAAGAAGAATTTCAATTTTGTGGCATAAAGCATACATTTTCTGGTCCATGTTTGGTGCATGCAGTTACGTAGCTTGACTGTTTTGTCTTTCAGGTCTGGAAGAAGAGGCAGCTGTTGGTTTCCATGAACATGTGTTCCTAGAGGATCTACTAGAGGGTTTCCCAGAGAAGGGACCCATCAGGCACTTCATGGAGCTGGTGGTAACAGGGCTCTCCAAAAACCCCTACCTGACCCTGCAGCAGAAGAGAGACCACGTGGACTGGTTTAAGAATTATTTCCAAGAAACGGAGCCCATTCTTAGAGCTTCGGGTTCCTTGACTGCATAACCTGCTATGTGAGAACCTTGGAAATCTAGTCGGGAACAATCTTCGGCTCTTGTCGTCTCGCAAGACGGTCGACAGCTAATAGGTAACCTGTATCTGATGTTTGAAACATCGACTCATGAAATACATTATATGTGGTTGGGAACAAAGAGCTTTGTTATTGTGATAGGCCACACTGCCTGTGGTATGATTCAGCAGAGTTGACTTAGAAATTAAAACAAAACTAGAGTTCAACGAACACATACCTTTGCCAAATAAACCAGGTTTGTTATGTAGAATGATGTCTGTAGACATAAATGTGTTACTCATTACATTTCATTTTATATGCCTGGAGTTGGTTCATAACATTTTGCCATTGCTTATGCAAATTAGATCCCTATGCAGATTAGATTTACATAATAATATTAAATTGTATCAAGCATCATTTGCATAATAAATGTGTATTGATATTTCCTTCTTTCTTAGCTAAAAGGTTCCGGTTCGGAGTTTTTTTTACGAATCGTGGCCGATTTGACTGTCTCTGAAAAAAGCACTAGCGCTTCTCAAAACATCGTTTTTCGGACAATTCAATGTTTCCGATACAAAAGGGTGCCTTGTCGCTGACCGACAGACTCATTTGACATTTTCTGTAGAAATGTTATTTTTGGTAAAAACCATCAAAAATATAAGCTTTTCACCCAAAAATTGCTAATTTAGGGCCATTCTTTACAGGCCGCTACACGGTAAAAATGAGTTTTCCTGGGATAATGACTAATATGGCAATGAAGGTCAAGACTTCTTCTGTATACTGAGTAAAAAGGAAAAAAAGTTATCCGATACGTTTTCCGTGAGCTCCGATGACGCTAAAACACCCAAAACGCATATAGAACGCACGATCTGGGTAATCAGGCGACGAAACGCTTTACCGCTATCGCGCGCACTAATACCAGGAAGTGTTCGCCGCACGATCAAATCTCCGACACCATAAATCGCTATGAACAACAAGCATTTGCAGAGGTATAAAAGATTGTACATTGCTAAAGCGATAGCCGGAAAATCTAGAGCCAAAACTATAGAGACAACCCCTATTTTGCGTCTTATTTTTAGGGACTACTTCGATATCTGGTCACTTGAAATTCCGAACCGGAACCAAAAATGTGACAAGTTTGAAAGTCCTATAAGGAATGCAGTGGATTTACAAACTTTTCTCATTAATTATGCAAATTAGCAGTCGATTTGCATAATTATAATTCCGTCATGTAAGTCTTCCCTTTGGCTATCTACATACCAACAACCATGACGATCCGTCAACACGTTTATATTTTCTCATTAATTATGCAAATGAGGCCGTCATTTGCATAATTAATATGCATTGATATTTCTCTCTTCCTCATCTATATATGTGACAAGTTTGAAAGTCCTATCATGAAATGCAGTGGATTTATAAACTTTCCTCATTAATTATGCAAATTAGTTGCTGATTTGCATAATTGGTATTCCATTGTGTACATTGTTACTTGGGCTATCTACATACGAAAAACCATGACGATGCATCAACACGTTCTCGAGTTATTCTCGTCCAAAGTTTGAAAGGAAATCGGCGACTGCAGTTCCAAACATGCCGCTAGGGGGTCCAAACTTTAAAGCACTTACTCTCTGCACCAAGGGCTATCTACCACTCAAAAATCATAACCACAGCAGGTCCAGAACACGAGATAAAAAAAAATTGAGGTTTTGCTGCAGTACCTTAGCAAGCCGCTAGGGGGCCCATTTTCGAACTTGACCTTCGTTTTCCCGACCCCTACCCACCTACCAAATATTATTGGGATCCATCAAAGGCTTCTTGAGTTATACTGTTAACAGACAGACACACAGACACACAGACTCACAAGCCTAAAACATAACCTTAGCCATTCTGGCAATTGGTAATAATAATGACTAGATAACAAATTTAGTTCCTTAGAACAACACTAAGGTAAATACTCTGATTGGCTGACAGCTGTTTAGTGGCTACCCCCCCCCCCCCCCCCCCTTAAAAGTAAGAATATGAGGCTGGCTTAGGTCTAGGCTAGGTCCTAATTGAAATGAGGGCCCTGCTCATCAGTTAATGAGCTGGGTTTTTTACTTGCACTTTTCCGCCCCTTGTATTTTCCAAGGTATTTTTAGGTGGCAATGGGTTGAATTTAAGTTGAACTTGACATGAACACGGGACCCGGTCACAAATGCATGCCGTTACCTACCCGTGGGGTACACCAAGGGGTACCCTCTGGTATCCGGCAGTCCACTGGACAGATTTGTGGCTTCAGAACCCGGCCAAGGCTAACGTTACATCCCTGACGGGCACCGGTGAAAAATAGGACCTAGGCCTTCTGATTCGGGGCATTCGGCATAGCCAAGGGATAAGCAGTGCGTAAGAGGATGATAAAATATGGCCATATCTTGTCAATTGCATGGTAATTTGCACAAACGTGTCCTTTATTCCAAATTATTTTGCCAGAAACCAGTACACATTCAATACAGTCGTATTATTCAACTTGCATGATTAGTTAGAATTTAATGGCACAGAAACACATCATTCAGTTCAGTTACAACTGCTGGCTTTTATATATTTGTCCTCCTAAGTTTTCATCAGAAGACAATAATGCTCAATGATAGTATTACAAGATAGATGTTATGAATGAAAACTTATCACAGACTTTACTATACTATGCTATACCACACAGCACTGTGATTTGCTTGGATTGTTCTTAGTGGGCAAATCAGCTTTCTGTTCCACAATGGGAATCTGTATTATGTAAAATTTAACATGGGTCTTACAACATTTCTAAGCTCTCCATCTACATTTTGTTAACTAACAGTCATGGTTAGTAAAAAGTTTGAAGCAACAATCCTACGCTTGCTGGCTCAGTTAATGTTTTCTCTGACTCACTTTCAGTTATGGTAGACTAGAGTTACACGTAGTACATTGCTAAACTTTCTTCCAACACTAAAGTACAAACAGATCAAATTTTCAAATTACTTATGTGTTGGAAGAAAGTTAAGCATTGTTCTATGATTACTACCAACACAGATGAGCGTCCATTTTAAAATTACACACATGTATTGTATGTCCTCAATAAAAGTACACATTTTAAAAAGATTTCAAAATGTGCTACAAGTTGTTACCAAAATCAATGCATACTTTATTTGAGGTTATTATAATTATGGATGTGTGAGAAAAGGACTTCAAATACACAAGTTGGCAGTACAGCTCTAGGAAGTATGCAAAACTTTCTAGATAAATTGTTCTTTTCAATCTTTCTCTTCAATTTTCCTCTGTGATTTGTTAAATCTATCAACATTCACTGGTTTTCATTCCACATTCACTAGCGCTAACGTTAAACAATTGAAAACCTTGAAATATCAGAATTCACTTGCAGAGCTCACAGTTTATTGTGCCTGCGGCAACCTGAAATGTTTGTGGACAACCTTGCATTTGTCCACTGGGCAACCTGGCTATAAAAAGTATTTCAAACCCTGCATCAATACTTTTTGATTGTACGTCACATTATTCAACATGCAACAATTAAACAATTAACGTCAGTTCACTTTTATCTGTGGGGTAACCTATATACGTTGTTTTTAAAAATGGGGTATTTTAGGACATGAAGTCAACATACAGTGGTTTCAATAGCAATATTCCCAGTTTATAAGAAGAAGAATTATAGAAATATTGTAATCGACTTTAAAACCCTAAATACACAGTTTTTCAAAGCAACATTAACGGACATAGGCTACCTCACGAATAAAGGTGAACTAGCGATATAGCATTAATATGGTGTTACCAAAAGACATTGTAAAAAACGTATTATGAAACATAGTCCTTGATTTTCTTCCAACAGTTACTGTTTTATATTCTATTCTGTAATCCGGATCATGAAACTCTATAAAACTGTATAAAAGTACAAACTATAATCTATAGTATTAACTATAATCTGCCATCCGAAAATAGTTTCATCAGGTTGGTAGAATATAGGATGAAGGAGAAATTCTTTGTACACAACCAGTGGGTACTTACATAGCTTACATTTCGATATCTCTCAGACACCTTCGTCAGAGCTTCTAACTGGAGTTCTGCCAAGATGAGGGGGGATATACACTAAGCCACGTTTGGGATTGTTTTCTCACCGCAAAAGCGCCACCTACATCGGCTACATATAGCGGTGAGAAGCAGAACTCCAGTTAGAAGCTCTGACAAAGGTGTCTGACGTAAGCTATGTAAGTACCCACTGGTTGTGTACAAAGAATTTCTCCTTCATCCTATAATCTGCCAGTCATGAATTGGCATTATAAAAGGATGATTTTGTTCAGCTGACACCATGCAGAGCTGCCCCAGATGAAGTGGACTGCCCAGTGTAACATCTGTAGCTGTCGGACAACACGACATCCGTCTGCAGGGATTTGTACATGTCCAGAACCAACTGGTCCATGGAAACACCTCCTGTCATCGCCTTTGTGAAGAACACACTCTCCAGACTTGAGCGCTGGACCTAAGGAACACAGAAATGCAATCATCAACATCTCCACCTTAAACCGTACAGAATGGTTGATGCTCACATACCGTTATAGTCATGCATCTAATCTTGTGATGATACCATTTCACATACCACTTTGGTAATGGAAATACAGGTGCCTTTAAATTAAAGACAACCAGTATTTGTTAGAAATCACATACTAGGGACTCTGCAAGGGTGCTACAGACAGAACAGTCACTCTAATGCATCATAATCCCGTACGCACAATGTATGGTGTATAATACATGTAATATAAGGAACCTTATGCACAGCTTTCACTAAGTTCCTTGTATATAAGTTTAACTGTATACATTGTTAAACAGGCATGGGTTGGTGCGACATTATAGCTACACTTATTCTTCATGCTTAGGTCAATGGCAAAATCCAAGGGACCAACAAATGTGGCCACCATGGCCATGTAGCTGCTATGCTCAGATGACCATTTACACACTTTTAACTGTCTAACTAGAATGGCCATACCCTAAATAGCATTGTATGTACTCAAGTAACTGGATATGATTTTGGAAACAGACGTTTCAGGTAGTATCCACTACCTTTCATCAATGTCACTGTCAGTGACCGTTTCCGAAATCATATCCAGCTGCTTGAGTAATTGCTGTGTGCTGTATCTTGTTGCCTGGATATCTTATCTTCATTGATGGAGAGTGACCATAGCTATAGGCTGTGTGCTTACCTCTCGTAGGCTGGACAGAAGGAGCAGTAGTTTGCCGAAGCGGAAAGGTTGTCCAGGTTTGTGCACCTCGATGTGGTGACCACTACCACAGATTTACAAATGTAACTATATGTCTAACTAGAGTGACCATAGCTATAGGCTGCATGCTTACCTCCCGTAGGCTGGACAGAAGGAGCAGTAGTTTGCCGAAGCGGAAAGGTTGTCCAGGTTTGTACATCTCGATGTGGTGACCACTACCACAGATTTAACTGTATGACTGGAGTGACTATAGCTATAGGCTGTGTGCTTACCTCCCGTAGGCTGGACAGAAGGAGCAGTAGTTTGCCGAAGCGGAAAGGTTGTCCAGGTTTGTGCATCTCGATGTGGTGACCACTACCACAGATTTAACTGTATGACTGGAGTGACTATAGCTATAGACAGTGTGCTTACCTCCCGCAGGCTAGACAGAAGGAGCAGTTGTAAGGGTAGTGGTAGTGTGGTAGCTGGTTTCGATGGCGTCCCTTACATGGAGTTCGTGCGATTAGCTGCCGATGTTAGTTGTACACGCAAAACCCAAGAAAAACACGAGGAGTCGGTGCTACGTCGGTACTTCTTTGTTCACTCTCTCTCTCTCTCTCTGATCTTAACCCTCTCCAATCTCTCTCACTAAGTACAGAAGTGCTGCTCTACTATTTATATGTTTCCTTATCTATTAGTGAAAGTTACATTTTTCTGTGTCTTACTCATGATGACTTATATCCTGGGAAGTTGATGGGAAGCCACAGGACTGTGTCCCAAATATGGTTATGTCCTTGTACATTGACCCTAGAATCGTGCCGATTGACCATAGAGCCCTGCTCCCCACCGGAGGAACGGTGATTAAGCCTCTCCTGGGGTCATTGCTCACAGTGTTCCTTGTGCCATCTCAGAACTAAGTGAGAGTGACTTACAAGTTTGGTATCTTCTGGACATGAGTGTACATGCACATACTGCACTCTATTACATCCTCCCCTTTCAAAACAGAGCCGTCCCGGCGACGTTATTATTAAGATATATATCGATATAGTTAACATTAGTACAAAACTAGAAATGATATATAATTGTTACAATAATAAATGAAAACGGAATGGTTACCGTGTTATCGAAGGTTATATAAAAGCGACGCTTAATAATAATAGAAAAATACGATCGTTTCTTAACATACAAGTTGCAACGGTTACATAACTCCATGAAACGTTTCTCTTCTCATCTACTAGTTTCATCTCATAATTCGTCATTTCCACAATTCATCTCATGATTCATCATTTCCACAATTCGTCTCATAATTCTCAGTTCACATTTCTTCTCTTCATCTTCTGATTCATCTCGTGGTTCATCGTCGGCCACCATGACCTGCCTCGCTCGTCAGTCCTACGCCTTCCTGCCTATACGATACCACAGGTCTCGTACTTGCGTTGATCCTCCTGGTAGCGTGTTACCCGGGGCCCTGTCGGATGTACCGTCGGTGTAGAACACTTTGCGCTGATAGAAGTCCCTGTGCGGGTTGATCTGCAAGCCGTTGTCCTGGAGACGCAGGTGACACGGTTGGTGTCCCAAAGAGCCGTGAAATCCTGCCATCCTCACAGTTAGTCGTATTACAACGTAGGAAAGAACACAACGCCAAGGTCTGACCGCATAACTAAGCTATGTTCCTTAACTCTAAGTTCTGGAGTATCATCAACTCCATAATTCCTGGATTTTTCCATAAATCCTGAATTCGTCTTCTTGAACTTCTATTTCTACTTCTATCAACATGAATTGAACTGACGGATGCCTATCGCCAACACATCAACTTATCATCCTATCATAGAACCGTTACTTGAAATTTTGAATTTGAACCGATCGAGTGTCCTGGCTTCCCAAAATTCCAATCAAAATTTCCAGTGCACTAAACACGAACATTAACCAGACATTCTGACGAAGCGACGTCGCTCCCATCTGAATAGAAATTCAGTTCCCGAAGTCTGGATTTCCAAGGAAACGACTAGCCTGCCAGAAGTATGGCCTTCAAAACTATTCCTCTGTCATCTCGGTACCCAAAATTAAACCGATCTGCCCTGTTCTATGTATCTTATTCCTAGCCTAAAAGTACAGTAGATTTAACAACACTTGAACCTCTCGATCGAGGTCACCCTGCTACATTCCCTTTTGAATCTTCAAACTTGTACTTAAATAATGCCAAAAGTGAGGTTCTGGCGGGGGCCCTCTCCCCTTTCAGTCATGACCACATACATAGAAATGTCATCGTTTGGTTAAAGCGACTTCTACTACACGGTTTCTGGTTATCTCTACCGAAGCTAACGTACATGTAAATCATTTCTAGCTCTCTAAATCTTTTAATGTGAAACTTATGAACTTTCCCTTAATTCCGCTATGGTTGCTTCTATTGGCGCATAGCCAACATAACCTCCCAACTTCATTCTGGCGACAAGCCAACAACCCAAGTCATAGCTAGGTGACCCAAGGCCTTGCAAGACATTTCTCTTAAGACAATCTTGATCCTGAATTTCTACGGTCTAAATAAACTCTGAAAATCATTCCTTCTCTCTTCGAGGAGAGATCAGCTCCTGTTATCTTTTGTTATGCCCAAAATGGAAGGTCTACGGATCTTTTACAATAACAGAAATATATCCCTACCCAACTGAACTACAATCTACCTGCCCACTATCTACTGAAATATCATAAAAATCCATTATCCGATAACTGCCCTATCAAACGGAACTTTTATGCGTAAAACAACATTTTCTAAGCGGTCAGACAACAACGTATGTGGTTCTACCTCCATTGTCAGTTGACAGGCACTAACCCGTTGCTCTTCTGTCTGCTCGTCTGCTGGGGTTCTTGGTAGCATCTTTGGTAGCTGTTGTCTTCCGTCTTCTGTAGCGATGATGGTACTCTCGACTCCTGGTCCTCTGGGCGGTGTACTTGCAACTAATCCCACCGCTGCCACCAAATGTAAGGGTAGTGGTAGTGTGGTAGCTGGTTTCGATGGCGTCCCTTACATGGAGTTCGTGCGATTAGCTGCCGATGTTAGTTGTACACGCAAAACCCAAGAAAAACACGAGGAGTCGGTGCTACGTCGGTACTTCTTTGTTCACTCTCTCTCTCTCTCTCTGATCTTAACCCTCTCCAATCTCTCTCACTAAGTACAGAAGTGCTGCTCTACTATTTATATGTTTCCTTATCTATTAGTGAAAGTTACATTTTTCTGTGTCTTACTCATGATGACTTATATCCTGGGAAGTTGATGGGAAGCCACAGGACTGTGTCCCAAATATGGTTATGTCCTTGTACATTGACCCTAGAATCGTGCCGATTGACCATAGAGCCCTGCTCCCCACCGGAGGAACGGTGATTAAGCCTCTCCTGGGGTCATTGCTCACAGTGTTCCTTGTGCCATCTCAGAACTAAGTGAGAGTGACTTACAAGTTTGGTATCTTCTGGACATGAGTGTACATGCACATACTGCACTCTATTACACAGTAGTTTGCCGAAGCGGAAAGGTTGTCCAGGTTTGTGCATCTCGATGTGGTGACCACTACCACAGATTTAACTGTATGACTGGAGTGACTATAGCTATAGGCTGTGTGCTTACCTCCCGCAGGCTAGACAGAAGGAGCAGTAGTTTGCCGAAGCGGAAAGGTTGTCCAGGTTTGTACATCTCGATGTGGTGACCACTACCACAGATTTAACTGTATGACTGGAGTGACTATAGCTATAGGCTGCGTGCTTACCTCCCGCAGGCTAGACAGAAGGAGCAGTAGTTTGCCGAAGCGGAAAGGTTGTCCAGGTTTGTGCATCTCGATGTGGTGGCTGAAGCTGAGCTGGCCATGGGTCTGGTCCTGTAGGACTGCCACTGTACCGGGATCTCTCAGGGACTGCACGTCTGGGAAACAACAAGATTTTTGTTTATTTATTAAGAAATCTCCGTATATATATGAGGGTTGAAATACATCCACTTCTCTTCCTGGAGCTCTTTTCCATAGTTGCGCCATAGTGTCCTCTTCATGTTATTGAAATGGGCCGAGAAATTTGCAGCCAGGGCTGAATTGCAAGGAGCTTACACCTGGCTGGAGTGTATCGCAAGTGTCCCGACCAGACTGTTTGCAAAAATGAAAATGAACCAAGTGTTTATAACAGTTACTTATGATCCTATCTTTTAAAAAGTTTTGTTGTCTTTGAACTCCTGAATTATGCTACAGTCCTAGTTGGGAAAGGGGGTTCCTCTGGGTTGCAAGTTTACCTGCGGTTTTTCTGCACTTTATTGGGCATGGCCCCTGGGACACCCTGTGGCTAAGGGGCTATTTTGGGGCATCTTTATAACTCGCAATCAACCCGGGACCCTGCGACAAACAGACGCCGTGACCTACGCATGAAAACACCAAGAGGTATCTAGCAGTCAACTATCATTATCATTAGAAATGTGACCCTAGCATATTAGACAATGGGTTGAAGATAGCCTCTACCAGGTTTCGTGGTTTGGTGGTCTAATTGTAGAAATTGGTCAAATAGAGTAAATACTACGCTAGGGGAGTCAGCCGGCCGATTAGGGACATTTACTAAACTTGGGATCCTCTAGGTGACCTGCAGCATGCAGTGCCTGCCTCTGCGCGGCTGGAGGCATCCTTTTTTT
>NC_049987.1:5226115-5238773 GCF_000003815.2 Branchiostoma floridae | reverse complement strand
GGGTCCAAGAAACTCCTACCATCAGAGAACATTTTGTCCCCGACACTTAAGGACCCCCCGCGGATTTGAGGCGGCACAACAGGCTTGTTCCCAGTTCACCAAAGAGATTAAGATTCCTATAAAAGACGCACGTGTGTGTGCTGTGTTGCCAGGTGTCCCCCCTGTTCAGACCTCTGCAGACAGTCGGCAGACATTCCTCCAGCAGGTGCAGATGCTGCAAGGAAACCCTGCACAAGTTGTTGAAGACTCACCAGTCTTGAACAGCACGATCCCCTTCAGACAGGCGTACTCCACGGCATCCACCTGCAGCTGGTGGAACTTGTGCAGGGTTTCCTGCAGCATCTGCACCTGCTGCAGGAATGTCTGCAGTCTGTCTGCAGAGGTCTGATCAGGGGGGACACCTGGCAACACAGCACACACACGTCGTCTTTTATAGCAATCTTATCTCTTGGTGAACGTGGGACAGGCCTGTTGTGCCGCCTCACATCGCGAGGTGTCCTTCATGTACTGCGCCAACTGTTTCCTGATGGTGGAGTTTCTTGGACCCCGCTCGTGTTGGACGGCTGTAGGTGGGAAGAACATAACAGGTGGTTAACATTAATTGTTAATCATGCATGCAAGTTAAGACCGCATTTACATATCTGAAAAAGAAAGAAAAAAACTATTGAACCTAAGGACAAGTTAGGTGTAAATGATGCAAAATTCATACTCACCATAGATCCGGCTCCACACTACGGTACTTTCCCTCAGGTTCAGATATCTTCAATCCGCGGCCGTTTCCTCCTCACTACGAATCGGCCCGACCAGTACCCCGGCTCTCCACCACCCCTACCCTGAGGCCGACCCCGTCTCTCAGCCTCCCACGAACTTGACGGCATCATAATGCTTGCACTCCGGGCTGTTGTAGTACGCCAAGTACAGGGGAGTGCCTGCCTCCTCGCCCTGTGGCCGCAGGACTATGTACGGCATTTCCCGATTCCAGGTGATCAGGACAACCATTCTCGAGGTGTAATCCTTCAAAGCGATCGGCAAGATGTCTGCCACGTCGGAGTTCCAGTGGCCCCGCCGCGACATGTTATTGAGCTCGTGTATGAACTCCCAGAAACCGCCCGGGACAGCTTTGGCAAACATCTCCGAGTGTGCCCTGATATACCGCACTAGGTCTTCACGTAACTGCTGGGCGGTGATGGCGATACTGGGGTCTCCTCTACCGAGCTGTCGGGCGACTGCCTCAAAGAAGCAGTTCCCATCCCGTGGAACCGGGTCGATCTCGAATTTGGGCAGGGAAACGGGAAGATCCGTGGTGGACTCAACGGACGACGTCGACGAGCTACTAGTACTATCTGTCAGCCTAAGCGTAGAGACGTCTGATATCTCGGAGCCAGAAACGCTCTGAACTGAGAGGGCGTCTTCGTTCTTTTCTGCAGCAGGCACACTGGGTTCATCGGAGCCTGCAACCTTGGACTGTCGTCCGAAACACTTCCTCAGGCTGGCGTTCAGTTTTCTGGCCCGTTTTCGCACCTTCCGTTCAAACCTGCATTCACAGAAGATATCATCACCTTGTGCCATCTATTCGGATATGCAGATTGAACACATTGAAGAGACGGTGAGAGTCTTGTCAACGCTTGTTCACCTTTATCCGAGGTGTAACTTATAACCGTTAATTTTACAAATTTTGTACTTAGCGAGAGGACGAAAATTAGGACAAAACTCTGTACTTTCAAACTATATATATATATATATTCTGAAACTATTGCAGTTTGAAACCACCGTCCGTCGACTTCATATCCGTTAAAACTAGTACCATGTTTTGAAAACAGATATAGGTTATCCCACGGACAAAGGTCGACTTGTGTTAATGAAGGAAGCACAGAAGACGAAAACAGAAACGCAGAAAAGTGATCGAATACCACGACAGTCTAGTATGAAAGAAGAGACTGTCGAAGTAATATAGACACATAACACATTACATTACCTAACGTTACACATAACTGCTATACCTTCGGTAACCCTATCATACTCCTAAAACAGAAACGAGAAAACAAGCATCTAAACAGGCAACGGGTGTAACGAAATCGGTACTTGTTTGTTACGTCGAACAACAAGCATAGAAAATGTACGTACAAATCCTCAAATCTCAGAAACAAACATACATAACGTTAACGTTACATACATACATACATATACATACATACATACATAAGTACATACAAACGCTACCCAAAACATAACCTTCTTAGTGAAGGTAATAAAATCTGTAGAAGCCGCGTATAGTGAATGAAGGTAGGAAATAAACACTACTGACAGCAATTTTCGTCAGAGAGTCGGTAGTCAACCCTTAGAATTGGGCTATAGAACGTTTTGTAACAAGTTGCTGTTTGTTTCCATACAAAGTTTAATGTAATATCACGACCATAAATGGTTTCATCAACTTGAAGATTACAGGATTTCTTAGCTATTTTGCACAGCCAAATTATAGCATAGCTCCCAACGGTTGTGTATGATTTTTCTGCAACCCTTGACTGGTACTACTTCACTCTTCCAGTAGTAGAACTGACAAAACGTAGGTATTTTCTCCTTCGGCGGGTTGTCTAAGAAAAACAATCCTAATATCCATGTATCATTATGAGTTTTATATACAATGTATGCAGAAGCTATGCCTTTCATCTGTTTACATTATACATACACCAATCTACTTGAGACTCGAATTACAATGGAGAGGGAATATATACCTAGCACTTTGGAAAATTTCGTAGTCGTGTTAACGTTCGCCTACCATGACTCCTTGTTTTGTGGCACCACATTTAAGTTCACCGGGTGAACCATGTTTTTACTGTTCATGCAACCCATAATTATAATGGGTACGTTTCAACAAATGTCGATTTCTATACGTCAGTGAATATCTCCGTAAGCGTCTTACAAGCGTACGCGATCTGTACGAGTCGCTAGTGGCTTGTTTACGTCGCTAAAACAGTGTTGACGTTCCACGGTAACGTTTGTGACGTTCCGGAACAGCTTTCAAGTAGCGCGAGCTTCCCATGATGCTTTGCGCACTCTAGAAGTAATTTCTTAACAACTTACGAACGTACCGTTACTTTGGACGAGCTCCCGCTCAAAACTAGCCTGTAGTCTTGTTGTACTTTTAGTCGCTCCCTGAAGGTAGGCTAGCGCCAACAAGGGAAACGTACCTTCTGTGAGCGACTAAAAGCCCAACAAGACTGGACTCCAGGCTAGCGAAATTAAACAGACTTGAGAGCGTCTTTCACTTGACTCCATCCACCAGGGACTTGATTTCCTTCAGTTCAGTCGGTGTCAGTTCTAAAGTTGTTGATAGTCCAAGCAATGAGTTCATAGAATTCGTAAATGAAAGAATGATACGTCTGCAACTTGTTAAGTGTTGACTTCTATTTTCAACTAAGGCTAACGGCACATTTTCAATCTTTCAACCGGGGCCCCGCCGGGCTGTTTGTGAAAACGAAAAATAGAGATATACACGTCTACATCTACATATCTATACCCCCAGATGACTCCGCGAGGGGCAAAGTAGGGGTGGGGGTGGGGGCTGAGGCTCCCGGGTTAGGGTTACACGTAAAGATATACACAAATACTACCCACGACTATTCTCTTAATGTCATGTATAGTTTGGTGTCTTTGAATTATGTCATACTTATCGTTCCCGAAAGCTGCCCCGCCGGGCCCCGGTTTGGAAATGTCATGATCATGGAGGCCTTAGGCTTAGGTCTCATTTCCGAAACGGGGCCCGAACGGGATGGTAACGTTGACGGAAAATAAAAGTGTTTACCAAGAAATATACACAAATTATGCTCTTGCTAATCTTTTTACGTTCTGTGTGCTGTGCTGCCTTTCCTATTATATTTTTCGTTTCTAAAACACGTGGCTACCTGGCCAGCCCCCGTGTTGGGAATTGGGACCTAGGCCTTACGGGGTAACATACCCTTTCGAGGCTGATAGGGGATGCGCCAAGTCTCCCGTTGGGGGTGAATGATGTAAATTACCATACGGCTTATACGAGACGGAGGTTCGTTAAGCCTCCGTCCGAGGTGAATCACCAACTCCAGACAGAAGGCTTTTGCACCGGCTGGGGCATGCTCCTACTTTGTGTGGTGGGTTCTTTAACGTGCGTGAGGTGTGTAGCTCCAGAAAAGGGGACCTCCGGATCCTTTCAACGCCCTATCCGATGGACGTCCCTAGCCGAAACAAGCAAGGTACTCATTTTCACCTGAGTGAAGTGAGAAGGATTGCCTCTCCTAAAGGCACAAGATCGGTGATTCAAACCCTAGGTCCTGAGCCAAACACGCTGCCGTTGCGCCACGCGATCCCACGTAATGGTAAAACCCTCGGCCCGCATCACTCATGAACAACCAGTGAAAACATGTCAAACAAAGTTGTTTTCCCATAGTGTGCTGGTGCTGCTGTTTAGCTCTGTAAAGTGCGATTGAATCGCCAGTCGTCTCGTTAATTGTACATCCAAAGGGTTGCAGTTTTCACGCTTTTACTAGGTGGCGTAGCCTGGGTACCATCCGGAAAGTAGTTTGCTCCGGCGTTCATTATGTACTATATGCCGTCGCTTCTAGCTCTGACATTCACTATACACTATATACAGTCGCTTCACTGTTTTAGCCTGGGTACCATCCGGAAAGTAGTTTGCTCCGGCGTTCATTATGTACTATATGCCGTCGCTTCTAGCTCTGACATTCACTATACACTATATACAGTCGCTTCACTGTTTTAGCCTGGGTACCATCCGGAAAGTAGTTTGCTCCGGCGTTCATTATGTACTATATGCCGTCGCTTCTAGCTCTGACATTCACTATACACTATATACAGTCGCTTCACTGTTTTAGCCTGGGTACCATCCGGAAAGTAGTTCGTTCCGGCGTTCATTATATACTATATACCGTCGCTTCTAGCTCTGACATTCACTATACACTATATACAGTCGCTTCACTGTGTTTCCGTCTGGGAACGCGGACCATCTCATCATATGAGCGAATTATGGAATGGATTCAAGCGCTCCTTCGAGCCGGTGTTCCAACACCGGAAACACCCTCCGTCACTTGCGAGAGGGCCGGTTGTCATCGAACCAGCGCTCTAGAAACCATTCCTTGATTCGCTCATTAACTGATTTTACCACCAAACGGTTTGAATGTGCAAGTCTCCAGACGGATAGCAGAAGCGAACATAGGAGCGAACTACTATCCGGATGGTACCCAGGCTATAGGTGGCGGGCATGAAGTCCGGATTCTGCAACATTGTTTGGAATTGATGATCAATTTATACGTTTCTGGACCAAATTCAGGGCGAACGTTTTTCTTTGGTCCCCTTTTTATTCATTAGTCTTAGAGGATTACATTAAAACTTTTAACCTGTCTGAACCTGACCTTGGGCATTAACACCCGTACGTTCTAGCTATCATGCACTTGGAAATATTTTTTCGCACATGTATATTTTTCGGATACATTAACTCATGACTCAGTACCTTTGTAGTATATGCAGACCCGGTTTGTGTTCGTTCCTAAAACGAGGGTTCTGTAATTTTACGCCTGAGAGAAAGTTTTTCCCGAGAGAGTTGACATGAAGAGACCAATGCCGTGCGTTCTTCCCGCAGGAAAAGAGCATATGCATAGTCCTTGCATTTCTATGAAATCACAGCTTTATAATATTTTACGAACCATATGCGGTGTTCCTGTGCGTGTGTATCAGGACGTTTCGGCATCTAGACCAGGTCCTAGCTTCGACAAGCAAGGGACGTCCCTCGGATAGAACGTTGAATGGAGGTCCGGTATTCCCTGTTTGTTAAAGAACGTTCCCCACTATGCCCAGGTGTGCGATGGTGCAAAGTGAAGACGCTCTCAAGTCTCGGATCCTAGTCTTGATGTGCTTTTAGTCACTCTACGAAGGTGTGATTCCTTTGTTAGCGGAAGCGTGCCCTCGGGGAGCGACTAAAGGCACAACAAGGCTGGACTCCAGGCTAGTTTTGAGCGGGATCTCGACCAAAGTAAAGTAAAGTAACGGCAACTTGTTCAGAAATTACTTTTGTAGTGCGCAAAGCATCATGGGAAGCTCGCGCTGTTTAAAAGTTGTTCCAGAACGTCACAAACGTTACCGTGGAACGTCAACACATGTAGTTTTCAGAGACGTAAACACAAGCCACTAGTCATACTTTCAATTATGAATTTCATGATCTCTTTGTTTGGACTTCGGACTTCATTGACAACGTAAGAACTGACATCAACTCAACTCAGGTGCAGAAAATACGGTTAAGTAACTATAACTTGTTAAACTTTGTTCGAAATGACTTCTGGAGTGCGCAAAGCATGATGGGAAGCTCGCGCTACTTGAAACCTGTTCTGGAACGTCACAAACGTTACCGTGGAACGTCAACACAGTTTTAGCGACGTAAACAAGCCACTAGCGTCTCATACAGATCGCGCACGCTTGTTCAACGCTTATCGAGAAATTCTCTTCTAAAGAAATTTCTATACTTAACTTATACATTATAGAGAACGAAAATAATACCCAACATGGGTTGTACGAACACAAAAGTTCATCCAGTGAATTTTGACCCGGTGCCTCAAGCCAAGGAGACCTGGTAAGTAACGTTAAATCCTATGTGAAAACATTACGTTAAAGTTTTCCAAAGCGCTAGTGTACACAACATTGCCAAGGTACTCTGAGCCTCTGATAAATTTGTGGTAAATATAGGAAGGCGAAGGGTATAGCTTCTAAATACATTGTATATAAACTCATAGTGATGCATGGATAGTAGGGTTGTCTTTTTCGTTCGCAGCCTGAAAGGAAAATACCAAGGTTTCGTTAGTTCCTCAGTTTAATGTGAGATCGTGTGGCGCAGCGGCAGCTTGTTTGGCTCGGGACCGAGAGGTCTCGTGTTCGAATCCTGCCGTGTCACCAATCTTGCGTCCTTGGGAAAGGCACTTTCCACGGCTTTCCTCACTTTACTCAGGTAAAAATGAGTACCTAGATTCGGCTAGGGCCGTTACTAGGATAGGATGGTGGTCCCGTGTTTGGGGAGAACCACACCTTACACACGTTAAAGAACACCCACACGTGTGATGGTGCGGTGTGATGATGGTGCAAAATCCTTCCGTCTAGAATTGGTGATTCTCTACAAATCACCCGGACCCCATTAAAGATAGTGACATATGTGGAGATGGAGATCTGTTTTCAAACCAAACCAAACCAAACGAAACCTCGACTGCTAAAATTTCGTCTTTGCTATCATAACAGCGAGAAATAGAACAAGTCGCCCATTACTTACTCCGTTGCCATACTTACACCAATGAACGGTTTTCCCTCCTTGGCAAAATAACTCGGCTCACAGGACACAAAGTACAAAACTTCTTGTCACTTTCTGAAAATGCCAAAATCTCTCTATTTCTCCTCGAAAGCCGCGACTGTATTCATCGTCCGTAAACTCATAAATCTTGGCTATCACGCAAAATTTCATCATTACTACAAAATATTTCAAATACTGACTACTTTCTGAACAAGATGGACTGATAGCCATCGAAAATTTCGAGGTACGTGTGTTTACCTTTAAAAATACATCACTGTTAGAAGAAAAATTTCTATTAAATGTGCTCATACGTGACTAATGAAACTCTGTGCGTTCTTTTAGGTTTTAGATTTAATGTGTTGAATTTGACGGCCCTTTGGTTAAGGATGTGGGCCTCCAATAACAGTATCATTTGCTTCGTGGATATTGTTGATCACACGTACATTTTGTTACAAGTACATGTATGGTCATCATCGTATTTCGTTAAAGTTTTGTATTGATGTCTTTTGTATATATGTATAGTTGATATAAGTTTTTTCGCTGATATAAGTTTGTCAATATGAATGCGTCTGTAATCGTGGCCCTCCAACTTGAATAAAAAAAGACAGCAAAGAACTATACAGAACCGTTTGTAGTAAATTTATGTTGGTCATATATAGTAACTCTGATATTCGTTGCTTCGCTAACCTTTAAAACTACTATTTATTACGGTCGTGATTATACGTGTATAGATGGAAAGAAATCGTTCAATAGCCCTATCCTAATGTTTCGGTCACGTTTCCACACAGGGGCTTACTTTTCTGCGATTCTGTTTTCATCTTCTGTGTTTCATTCATTAATATACCGTTATACCGTTGACAAGACTCTCCTATCTCTTTTTTCAATCATGTGTTAAATCTAAATATTCTAATAGATGCATGAGGTTAGGATATTTTTCTGTGAATGCAGGTTCGAAAGGAAGGTTAAGCGACGCTCGGGGAAGGTGAAACAAAACTTACTCAGTTGCTTCACGCGGGACTCGAATTTGAAGACCAGGAAGATTGCGTGGCCTGAGCAGCCCAGAAGTGTGAAGACCACACAGAACATCGAGGACGCATTCTCAGTGAAGACCACACAAAGCAACGAGGACGCAGTCTCAGTGAAGACCACGAAAAGCGAGGAAGACGCACTCTCAGTGAAGTGCACACTAAGCAACGAGGACGCAGTCTCAGTGAAGACCACGCAAAGCAAGGAAGACGCACTCTCAGTGAAGTGCACACTAAGCAACGAGGACGAAGTCTCAGTGAAGACCACGCAAAGCAACGAGGACGCACTCTCTGGAGATAGCAGCTTTTCTGATGACGTCTCAGATGTCTCTACATTAACGACAGAGTCTGAGAGTAGCAGCTTTTCTGATAACGTCTCTGATGTCTCTACATTAGCGACAGAGTCTGAGAGTAGCCGCTGTTCTGATGACGTCTCAGATGTCTCTACATTAACGACAGAGTCTGAGAGTAGCAGCTTTTCTGATGACGTCTCAGATGTCTCTACATTAACGACAGAGTCTGACACTGAGAGCAGCTCGTCATCCGGATCCTTCGAATCAGTCATCGACCTCCCCGTTTCCCCGCCCAAACCATCACGCGGGCAGACGACACCCGTCTCGAAGACGAGAGAAGAAATCCTCCTCAAGAACATCGCAAGAGCAGGCTTCCAGATCGACCCAGTGCCACGGAATGGGGATTGTTTTTTCGGTGCGGCCGCCAGACAACTCGGCAGAGGAGACCCCCGTATTGACACCACCGCCCTGCAGCTCCGTAAAGACCTAGTCCACCATATCAGGGCCCACAGTGAGAAGTTCTGCGTAGCGGTACCGGGCGGTTTCTGGGCGTTCCAACAGGAGTTGGACAGGCTGGCACGGCGGGGCCACTGGTGCTCGGATGTAGCAGACGTCCTGCCGATCGCTTTGGCGGATTTTACTTCAAGAGAGGTGGTGCTGATCACCAGCACCGACATGCAGGTCATGGTGCTGCCGCCAGAGGGCGAGGAGTCAGGAACCCCGCTGGTCTTGGCCTACCTGACTACCCCGGGCGGAGAGCACTACGATGCCGTCAGGTTCGTGGGAGGCTGAGAGACTGGATCGGCCTCGGGGTGGGGTGGGGGTACCGGGGGCACTGGTCGGGCCGGAGTGACGAGGAGTACGGTGACAAATCTGACAAATATGGGAGTGACGATTCCCGAGCGGGAGGGAGATGTTTGCCTGTTTGTACCGATCCGAAGCAGAGGAATATGGGGCCCGAGTGAGTATGAAGTTCGCATCATTCATAACTAATGATTTAGTTATAGTATTTTCTCATTGATTTGCATAACTTTGCATTCCTTTTAGTTTCTCAGTTAACGTTACATCCTATCATGGAATGACAATGAATTATTAGTAACCAAAATTAATAAGCAATATCATTGATCATGCAAATTATGCAATTTGTATAAGTTTTTATTTAGATTTTATCACTTAAGCTGTCTATTGACTCGTATAAAGTACCAAAACTCTTTTGGCGATCAGTAAACACCAAACTACCTGCAAGGGTTGCAGTTCATCATGATTTTACTAGGTGACGTGCATGAAGTCACAGGAACATTGTTTGGATGTTCAAATTAACGCTTCAAATTTCAATTCGTTTCTAGACCAAATTCAGAGTCAAGTTGTTGTTTTTTTCAGCAAAACTACCGAAGTCACGGGTTCCTCTCTCAGCACTCGGTGTCTAGTGCGGAAGGGGCCTTCCGCACTAGAAGTCTTGTGCCGAAGTTACGTCCGCACTAGGTGTCCAGTGGTGAGACGCAGAGCGTCTGAGTGGCATTTATTTTCCGAGCTTTCTAACCAATATTCAAGGTAAAGATAATGATAACATGGCGCAACTGTGAAAGCAAACTCCGAACGTACATACTATTCAAGTGATACAATGAAGAACATTATTTCAAAACAGAACTACCATCGCTAAACAGTGCTGAAAGATCATGAAATGATATCATAGCACTCGGCTTCCAGTGCCGAACTGATCTTAGCACTCGGCTTCTAGTGCCGAAAAGTCACCGAGCACTGGAAAACCTAGAGCGGAACCCGTGACTTAGGTAGATCGGTGTTCCAGGAATATGTGTCTCCCCAGGAAAATCAGTCCCCCTCCTGCCATTGGTCCAATTTGAGGCCGGTGGGCGTGGCCTAAAAGTACGAAAGCCCACAGCAACAAAGACTATTATATGCTATATTTCAACATTGAAAGCTGTTTTTCAATGTAACGCACATCTTAAACTTGAATGTTTAAAGAACAAACATACTTTTTGTAGTGATTGAAAGAAGGGGGCCCATTTTCCGGGCAGATTAGATTTTCGGTGCCCTTAGATCTTCCGATGCCCACCCTTTTTTTCATCTTGAAGACATATCTCGTAATACAGCATTAAAAAGATATGAACGGTCAGTGAACGAAAAAGGCTCATTAGTTTGGCATTTGTAGGGATTCCAGGTTAACATATCCCCAAAGGTACTCGGGATTAATGTCCCCTCAACTAAAAGTCAACTAGTCTCACTGTGGTCAAATTTAAAACATGTTTCTCGACTTGAAAATAATCCCTTGACACTAAATTTGAATGTTTCTTTTTGGCCATCGAATACATTATGGGTGAATGGGGACATATTTCCCCAGGGTAACCGACTGAATGACTATAACAGATGAATGGGTACACATTTTCCTAGGATTTTCTGTCCCCTCACTTAATGTATAACAGATGAATGCGGACACATTTTCCCGGGATTTTCTGTCCCCTCACGGAATGTATAACAGATGAATGGGGACAGATTTTCCTAGGATTTTCAGTCCCCTCACTGAAATTCAGAATGACTATAACTGATGAATGGGAACACATTTTCCTAGGATTTTCAGTTCCCTCGCTTATGTGTTACAACAATGGGACAGATTTTCCTAGGATTTTCAGTCCCCTCACTGAATGACTATAACAGATGAATGGGGACACATTTTCCTAGGATTTTCAGTCCCCTCACTTAATGACTATAACAGATGAATGGGTACACATTTTCCTAGGATTTTCAGTCCCTCACTAAATGACTACAACAGATGAATGGGGACACATTTTCCTAGGATTTTCAGTCCCCTCACTGAATGTATTACGAGAATGGGGACACATTGTCCTAGGATTTTCTGTCCCCCCACTGAATGGCTATATAACAGATGAATGGGGACACATTTTCCTAGGATTTTCAGTCCCCTCACAGAATGTATTACGAGAATGGGGACACAATTTCCTAGGATTTTCAGTCCCCTCACAGAATGTATTACGAGAATGGGGACACATTTTCCTAGGACTTTCTGTCCCACCACTGAATGACTATATAACAGATGAATGGGGACACATTTTCCTAGGATTTTCTGTCCCCTCACTGAATGACTATAACAGATGAATGGGAATTCATTTTCCTAGGATTTTCAGTTCCCTCGCTTATGTGTTACAACAATGGGACAGATTTTCCTAGGATTTTCAGTCCCCTCACTGAATGACTATAACAGATGAATGGGAATTCATTTTCCTAGGATTTTCAGTTCCCTCGCTTATGTGTTACAACAATGGGACACATTTTCCTAGGATTTTCAGTCCCCTCACTGAATGTATTACGAGAATGGGGACACATTGTCCTAGGATTTTCTGTCCCCCCACTGAATGGCTATATAACAGATGAATGGGGACAGATTTTCCTAGGATTTTCTGTCCCCTCACAGAGTGACTACAACAGATGAATGGGGACACATTTTCCTAGGATTTTCATTTCCCTCACGGAATGACTACAACACACATTTTCCTAGGATTTTCTGTCCCCTCGCTTAATGTATTACGAGAATGGGGACACATTTTCCTAGGATTTTCTGTCCCCTCACAGAATGTATTACGAGAATGGGGACACATTTTCCAAGTCCTTGCATTTTCCTAGCTGAATGTATTACGAGAATGGGGACACATTTTCTTAGGATTTTCTGTCCCCTCGCTGAATGTATTACGAGAATGGGGACACATTTTCCTAGGATTTTCTGTCCCCCCCCCCAATGTATTACGAGAATGGGGACACATTTTCCCGGGATTTTCTGTCCCCCCCCTCACTGTGTTAATAGAATGGGGAGACAGATTCCCAGTATTGGGAGTCTCCCCCCCCCCACGCTGTATAGAACGGGGGAACAGAGACACATGTTCAGGAGTGTCTCTCCCCCCGCTCTCTAAATACAAGGGGAGCGGGGACACATTTTCTCAAGAGTTTCTCCCCCCACACTGACTGTATAATGAGAGAGGGGACACAGTCTC
>NC_049987.1:5204179-5222522 GCF_000003815.2 Branchiostoma floridae | reverse complement strand
TTAAGCGAGGGGACTAAAAATACTAGGAAAATCTGTCCCCATTCATCTGTTATACATTCCGTGAGGGGACTGAAAATCCTAGGAAAATCTGTCCCCATTCTTGTAGCACATTAAGCGAGGGAACTGAAAATCCTAGGAAAATGTGTCCCCATTCATCTGTTATAGTCATTCAGTGAGGGGACTGAAAATCCTAGGAAAATGTGTCCCCATTCATCTGTTATAGTCATTCAGTGAGGGGACTGAAAATCCTAGGAAAACGTGTCCCCATTCTTGTAACACATTAAGCGAGGGAACTGAAAATCCTTGGAAAATGTGTTCCCATTCATCTGTTATACATTCCGTGAGTGGACAGAAAATCCTAGGAAAATGTGTCCCCATTCTCGTAATACAGTCAGCGAGGGGACAGAAAATCCTAGGAAAATGTGTCCCCATTCTCGTAATACATTCAGTGAGGGGACAGAAAATCCTAGGAAAATGTGTCCCCATTCATCTGTTATAGTCATTCAGTGAGGGGACTGAAAATCCTAGGAAAATCTGTCCCCATTCTTGTAACACATTAAGCGAGGGAACTGAAAATCCTTGGAAAATGTGTTCCCATTCATCTGTTATACATTCCGTGAGTGGACAGAAAATCCTAGGAAAATGTGTCCCCATTCTCGTAATACATTCAGCGAGGGGACAGAAAATCCTAGGAAAACGTGTCCCCATTCTCGTAATACATTAACTTGATGATTAAGCAAGGGGACTGAAAATCCTAGGAAAATGTGTCCCCATTCATCTGTTATAGTCATTCAGTGAGGGGACTGAAAATCCTAGGAAAATGTGTCCCCATTCATAGTCATTCAGTGAGGGGACAGAAAATGTCCCCATTCATCTGTTATACATTCCGTGAGGGGACAGAAAATCCTAGGAAAATGTGTCCCCATTCATCTGTTATAGTCATTCAGTGAGGGGACAGAAAATCCTAGGCAAATGTGTCCCCATTTTCGTAATACATTAAGCGAGGGGACAGAATATCCTAGGAAAATGTGTCCCCATTCTCGTAATACATTCTGTGAGGGGACTGAACATCCCGGGAAAATGTGTCCGCCTGTTCACCTGTAATACATGCAGTAATGGAACAGAAAATCCTAGGAAAATGTGTCCCCATTCATCTGTTATAGTCATTCAGTGAGGGGACTGAAAATCCTAGGAAAATGTGTTCCCATTCATCTGTTATAGTCATTCAGTGAGGGGACGGGAAATACCGGTTACCCCGGGGAAATATGTCCGATTCACCCGTAAGGCATCGCCAAAAAGTAATATTTATTTGTTTTAGAAACATTGAAATTAATGTCAACAGTTGTATTTTCAAGTCGAGAGATATGTTTCAAATTTGACCACAGTGAGACTAGTTGACTTGTAGCTGATGGACACCTTTGGGGATATGTTAACCTGGAATCCCTACAAATGTCGAACTAATGAGCCTTTTTGTTCACTTAACATTCATTTTCTTAAACGTTGTATTACAAGATATGTCTTAAAAAAAACGGGAAAATATGTCCCCATTCTTGCAATACATTTAGTGAGGGGACAGAAAATCCTGGCTTAAACCCCGGGAAAATGTGTCCCTATTCATCTGTTATACATTAATTCAATAGGGGGCAGAGAATCCCGGCTGTGTGCTTAAATGTTGCTGTGGGCCTTCGTACTTTTTAGGCCACGCCCACCGTGTGAGGGGGACCGATTTTCCTGGGGTACACTCATTCCTGGAACATCGGCACTCGGTTATCCAGTGCCGAATGACCTCCGCACTGGAAACCGAGTGCTGAGCGGAGATCGGCACTGGAAACCGAGTGCTGAACGGACTTCAGCACTGGGAAATGAGTGCAGAAACAAGGTTCAGCTCTGGAATTTTAGTGCTGACGGCTCTTCGGCACTGTAATAAAGCCGTTCCGCACTGGAGTTCCTGTGCGGAACTTTCTTCCGCACTTGGCCCGGATAAGTATTTACCCCACACCTCTAACCGCTGTTGTGCCGTGTGCAAAGATGGAACAGGCCGTGACGCGTATCGTACCCAGGACTGTCAATGTATACCCCGGGAACGACGATCACGTGATTAGGCTTGTAAACAACAATGGCCGGTCCCGAGCCGGCGCCGGCAAATGGCCGTGCTGGTGTTGATAGCGATACAAGTACCGTTATCTTTTCGTCGGTTGAATCTTTGGAGGGGAATTTGAGGGAGTTGGGCGCCGATACATATCAGAAGTACAACACTTACAACACAAAGGGAGATTTCGGCAAAGAGAGTAAGTTTTCATACATCGCTAGTTTTCGCGCGAAATCTGAATTTTATTATGCGTTCAGTACGTTGAAAACAACACAGTAGGCCCTGTGGCGTTGCAATGCTTCTAACAGATCAAAACTTAATTGGGTTATTGCATCGTTCTGATATTCCCAAGTTCACTTAAGTTACTGTTTGAATTCGAAACTACGTGTATAATGTGTGTCGAAGTAACAGTTTTATTCATTAACATGATGACTAAATAAGGGGCTGCATAAAGTCCCATCATTTGAGATACGGAAGTTGCTTTGAAGCGTTAATTTGAAGCACCTTGCTTCTCTAATAAAGTGTTGCTTCTTTAATAAAGTGTTGCTTAACACCTTGCTTCTTCAATAAAATGTTGCTTCTTCAATAAAAAGTTGCTTCTTTAATACAGTGTTGCTTTCATATACAGCTTATATTTCGTTAACAAAAAATCTCCACCTCTTGCAAGAGGTGTCATCTTGTCATCTGTTAAGGGTAACAGTAGCAATACATTGTACAATGTTATATCGTTAAACCTGTGACACAGACCTGGTCGACAAGAAAATACTCAGTTAAAAACATTGGTCAAAATTACAATTCAGTTATACACTATCATATTTAGAAAAAAAAAATGATGCCCAGTTATCACAGGCCATCAAAAAAATTAACTTGACTTTATCAATGAAGAGTGGTGTCACACTTAACCACATAAGACATGGTGCTTTCATCCTTAGTTTAACAATCAATACTCACAGATTTCACAGTGTCTTCCGTGATTCCATGATACAATATATTAGACGACCTTAGACCTTACTTTAAGACAACAGACAACAGTTACCTGTTTAAGTTTAAGACAATAGACAACAGTTACCTGTATACTTTACAATGTAGAAAATGCACAAATTTATCTGTACTTTACTGCCGGTACATACACAATACCAAAGCTGAATACAGCTGCAAACTGCCTGAAACTACTGCAGCAGAAAGCAGTGGATAATAATCATACACAATACACATAGGAAAATAACTGTTCTACGTTTTATTCTTATACCTATTGTAGGTAAGATGTAAGCAAGTACAGTCAAACCTGTCTATAACGGCCACTCAAGGGACTGGAGAAATTGGCCACTATAGACAGGTGGCCACTACAGAGAAAATGTTGATCAATTGATGTGCTGATAAGTTACACGTGATTTCAGTAATCTTTCTCATCAACAAACTTTATCTGCATCGTCCTGAAATGCAACTGCCAAAGTTAAATCTACCGGAAAATGATTGATATTTCCATGCGCAATGTTAGTACATTCCCCGACAGAGACATGCACTCCAAACGTTCAAGGAACCCGTACCTTCTGGTACCGCTAAAATGACCCTATGCGGAACTCTAAATCCTTGCAAACTACGATTTTAAACTCGGGGCAGGGTCACATACGGCCGCTGTATGGTCGCAATGGGTAGTGTTTGTGTATGTACAGGTGGCCGCTACAGATTATTTACTTTGGTCAATGGGATAAATCCAAGGGACCGACAAAAGTGACCTGCTAATACAGGTTTGATTGATTTTGGTGTTACCAGGGACTGTCATCAGTATACTCAAACCAACATAGCCTAATCGAGCCAAGTTGCACAGCTGTCTTCCCAAGTTACCATTTAATTTCAGAAGTTTGGTTTCTTTATTACTTAGGGTGGAAAATCGAAATACGGAAGAAGTATCAATGTCAGAAAATTGATGGCATGACTGCCATGACTCTAAATAGAGCAGACAACGAAGGTTGAGAGAACTTGAGAATAAGTGATTGATCATCAGTATTGATCCTAAAGAAGGAGACATTGGTTGTTGGGAATTTGACCCGTGTGTACTTTTGTGTTGGAAGAAAGTTAAGCTTTGTACTAAAAGTCTCCTACAAACACAGATGAGCTTCCATAACTTGCTGTCAGATCTTCTGTGGAGACCTGGCCATGACAGTCTATTAGTCAGACTAGGGGTAGATGAGATGAGATGAGATGAGATGAGACGTGATGAGATGAGATGAGCTTTCCACATGATCAAGACAGTTGAGGAATCCCGACTAATGCTGATCTTTCAGACAAGAATCCATAGTGCTATTGACATCTGCAAAGGAAAACAATTCACAATTATTATATGGTACAAAATCATTATTTTGGGAGGAGAATTTTCTCATTGCAATTTGGAAAAAAAGGTATGGAATATATCATCATCATCAGATGTCAACATTGGAAGCATGCTGGACCCTCCTCCACTCCTCCCTATCCTTCATCAGTGAACTTAGTTCAGCTGTGCTGCTCAGTCTGTCGAGCCGTCCAGTTCCAGTAAAATGATATTGCAAGCATGGTACTAATAATACATAATACATAATACATTTGTTATTTGACAGACGGGCAGAATTACTGTCAGACTGGTTACAGTTAAAGACTGTGTGAACATGGTCTGAACACAATTCACACACCTTTACAGTGCCTCACCTGGTCACTTGGCAAGGACATAATTACATGTGCAGCACCTTACCTGGTCTCTTCTCAAAGGGAACACACTTTTCACACCTGTACAGTGTCTTACCTGGTCTCTCCTCCAAGGGAACACACCTTTCACACCTGTACAGTGTCTTACCTGGTCTCTTCTCAAAGGGAACACACCTTACACACCTGTATTACCGGCATGTCTCACCTACTTTCTAGGCAAGGAAACACCTGTAGGGTGTCTCAATGGTCTGTAGGCAAGAAAACACACCTGTAGGGTGTCTCACCTGGTCTTTGTCAACGTTTCCAATACAGATGTGGAACCTTCAACCAAGAAGAAGACTTGGTTCAAACTGAAAGGCGTCGAGTATGACGGGTCACCGTTCCAAATGGTGGGGACAAAACTTTATGGATGTCACCTGGGAAAAGACAAGAACAAATCCAAGAAGGATAAGTACCACGCACAGAAGAGTCAACAAGCGGTATATTAATAAATCAAGTTCAAGTTTATGATGAATTTTAATTTGATGATACTGTCATGGTTAAAGAACTTATCAAGATCAGTACACATTAATTTGTATGTATTACTACTGTACTTTCAGAGTCGATTCTAAGTCACCGCGAGGGTTGCCAGTCAACATTTACAAATGTTTTCAATTATATGTCTAGGACATTTCATATGTTAGAATTATTTTGAATGCTATTTCAACTTTCTTAATATTTTCCTTGGTGTGTGAAACCTTTGAAATATTCATAAGGCCATGTTGATTTGATTATATGGATGACATCCGCGCTCGCACCAATTTTCGGCCATTTCCAAAAAAAAAAAGTTTTGGACCACACAGTGAATTGTGTAAAGCAGCTGTAAAATGAGCACAAATATTCCGTAGATTGAAAAAAAAAAGTATCAGAAAACAGATAACTGATGCCATAGAATGCCAAAATAAATCTAAAGTCAAAGAATAAGATGTGAAAGGACAGAAAAAAAGGATTATTGGTAGGGGTTTGTACCAGTAAATTCAGGATAGGTCCCGTTCAGGTCCAGAGGATCATTTCCAGGTGGACCTGAAGCTGGACCTGATTGTCTGTTGAGACTTGAGAACTGGCAATACAATGGTAATTGGTCAATTTTGCTACAAAGGAATCTCTGTGGTGAATTATTGGACTACCACTGGCATTTTAAAATCCCATCTTCATGTAATAAAGGCTAACTGTCTCTGTACCTTTAACCGTAGAAACTTGGTACAAGTGACTATAACGGTTATAACCTCTACTCACTTCGCTTTTGTTGTCTTCTTGGCCCGGTAAGACCCCAAAAACCTGCCGACATAGTGTGTCCATTTTGTAATTGGTGAAACCCGTTCGTCTGATTTTTTTCAGAGGTCTATTCTTTTTTATTTTTCCAAGACGAAAAAAAAAGTTTTGCACTCGTATGATGTACTGGTCGCAACATCAAACCATACTATGTGTTTGTAGTCGTATGTTCAACCTTCCTGGCCACATTTATTTCATACTGAAGCCAACTTTTTTTTTGGCCAAACTTTTTTTTTTATTCGCTCGCTCGCATCAATTTTGGAGTTCCCAGAGGATGTCATCCATATAATCAAATCAACATGGCCTAATGTGAAACAGAATATCCAAGCAGAGGTTGGGTCAAGGGAATAGTAATGACAGGAATTTCTCACTGTCTTCTTACTTCACTTCTCCTACAAAATGGAATGGTTCAAGCATTTAAAATTTATCACTTTGGCACTTTTAATTGTGAAGTGCAAAGTCTTTGGGAGGAGTTTTCTTGTAGAGTGGTAGTGCGCCGCGGCATTTCCAGCCTGACAGTTGCAGGCCTATGTGTGTATAAAATAAATTTGCATTTCTGTTTTTATTTTCCCCATAGCTGACTGAGAAATTTGAATCTAAAATACCATTCAATATTGTTGTGTTGTCTTATACTTCAACATATTTACTTCATGTGTTTTTTAAAAACAGAATTCTAACAGTAATGTTGACAGTGCTGAATCACTGCGGTCACCAGCCTCTGCGAATTGGCGGCTCGTGTCGCTAACTATACGAACTCTTCCAAGCAGTCACACTACACATAAATAAAGCTCCATAAAACACTATGAATATGGGTCTTCAAATGTTTGTTGAGTAGAAAAGCAACCTCAACCAAAAGGAAGCGACATAAACATTGCCACCATTGTACTCCCAAGGGAGTGTGGCCGTGAGGGTGGCAGACTAGAGAATGCTCCAAAGATTTATTTGACTGTAACAAATGATTCGTGCTGTCTATGAAAATAAGACTTGATAGAGAGATGTAGATGATATTTTCATATAATCAGACAGAGTTTTGTTGATGTTGGCGGTGTCGTTTTTTCGTAATGGTTTTTTTAGTCGGGCATTCACAATCAGTGCATTCAGCCCATTGCCCGTAAAAACATCAGCTGGATTGTTCTAGGTACAGCCTTCCTCATGTGAGACAAGAAGTACATACAGTCACGATTTTACTGTCAAAAGAAAGCTAAAATATCATACTATTATTTTTTTTCTGTGTACTTAAATTTACCACTTGCTTCTGAAGAGAACAAAATGTAAAAAAAAGCGTACCAAGTTAGGCGCACTGTCCAGCGTAGCACAAAATTGGAAGGTTACATACACGAAATTGCCGCTTGTAACACGTAGCGCGAAAGGTTCATGAACCACATGAATGCATTTCTTATTCAAGTATGTTGTTCAAATCTATGTGTAAAAAATTCAGTCATCAAAATTTGACCACTCTCAGGCAACTAGCGATGGAGCGCCATGAGTTTGAGTGGAAGAAAAAGCGTACCGTAATGGGGCACCTCCCGTTATGTTTTTAATTGCATTTGTTGACGTGTCTTTATGTGTAGTGCACTGCTAACTTGTACATATACACCTTTATTAGCTTGAAGACCATGTCTTCCAAACACGATACCGCTCAGTTCAGAACACCAAGAAGATGGACTGCCCTGTTCAGTTCTATGCTTATCACATCATCAAGTTTCCTGAGTTCAAGGTATTGCCAATGTTTCATACTAGCTAGAGTAATATCTGTATTTTGTGAATGAAGAGACAAAATTCTTTTGTCCTCAGCTTCCTCAGAGCAATTTTGACTGATTCACGGATCAGTATTTTGTATCTGCAATATTTACTGATCCAATAACTGTTCAGGTTTTTATGTCCCTTTCATTTTTCACTGTTCCAGATTTCAGAGGACACTCCTGCCAGAAGGAGGAACGTCTCCGAGAAGTTGAGGGATGCCATTGCTGACAATCCGTCATCTGTTAAAGCTGTTGTTGAATACCACACATCGTTCCCCTCTCTAGAAGAGCACCAAAACCACCCAATTGTTGGAGAGGTAGCTGTTGTAGTTGTTCATGTGGGGTACCCTAAACTTAACGGCTATTTCACAATTGGGTGTACCCATTTTTTTTCTGACATGTTATTTGTTGATAGCAAAAGGTATACAACCTACTAGTACAGCTATGTTAGACATTCATTTTCCAACACCCGAGTGAGTTCCACAACAAGGAACACGTCACAAAAAGAATTTTGTAAATCGTTCAATGGTTGGAAAAAATATTGACCAAAATGACGTAAAAATGCCTAACTTAAGCGTTATCGGGGACCAATCAGTTTTTACTAATTTTGAAACCTTTGATCTAACAGAAATATTGTAGTTGGTAGTTAGAAACCACTTGTTTATAATATGCAGTCATGTGTCCACTAGTGATTTTATGCTTTTTTTTCTAACGATACAACCATTTTTTGGTTCGATATGGACTATTTTACCTTTTTACCCACATGTTGACAGTTTCCAATGTTATTTCAACTGGATATATGTGAGTCTGTAGCAGCTAATTGTTTGCTAATATTGGTGTTGTCTTTGTATGTAAAAGTAAGGTATTATGTGTGTATCAGTTCAGAAATAGAATAAGATCAGTAGCACACTCTTCTGACATATAAGCAAAATCCAAGATGTGATTTTTCTAAAAAAATCTGTAGCGTCCATATCCCCTCTAATTTCTGTACCAATTAAATCCCACAATCTTATGATGATTACGATAGTTTAGAGGTCTCTATTACACAGTACACATCCAACTGGGAGGAATCTTAATTGGCATATTTATACTACCATTCTCTTTGGTAATTAAAATGCTGCAGTAGCATTAATGAATGCTTTAATTGATAAATAGTTAACAATTAAGAATCATAGTATTTGATCTGTACTTTAAGCCGAAATACCTGCATATCATTATACCTGCTTTGGTAACAGGTGACCAGAAGATAACCTAACATAGTCATACTGCACCTTGAGTTAATTTTCTAGCATAGCAAACGCTAATTATACAAGATGATAAGGATAAAAAAATCATTTTCTGTTGTAATGTCTATCTATCTATCTATCTATATCTGTCTACTTATACCGTTGTAATGTTAAATATACAATATTTTGTAGCATCCATACCCATCTAGTGATCCCTTTATAAAATTCTTGTATTGCTAAAGAGTACCTACCCCAAAAGCAAACGACTGCATGAACGTGTGTTTGTAGCAGTTAAAAATTCCATTTTATCTTTCCCATCTAACCTCGGATATTGTTGTCCACAAACACACATACATTCCAAAATGGTAAACCATTTTCGCACTAGACTTTCCTTTTCACAACAGGCACTTCTCAATTCCACACTCCCTCAAGTGCATAGCCACTGCACCATGGCACAACTGAAAACATGCTTATAGACAGTTTTGACTGTATAAAGATCATTACTCAAGGTATCTATATACCAAATGTTATGACGATCCGCCAACACTTTCCTGAGTAATTCTGTTTAAGAGTCTGAAAAAAATTTGAACTTTAAAGCACCGCTGCAGGAACACAAATCGCCACTAGGAGGCCCATTATTGAACTTTTTACCACCTGTACCCATCTTTTAAATATCATGGAAATCCATCCGCAACATCTCGAGTTACCTTGTTCGTACGATGCACTACGATCCTTGTGACCACGGCTTTATAATTTATATATTTAAACCATTGCTTTCGATTCTCCCCCGACTTACGACGTACTGCGCCTATGCCAAGCATAAAACCTCCATCGCAGTCAATCGTACGATTCTTGTGACCGGGGCTTTATTCATCACCATACAGGCTGCCCAACTGCGGGAGGAAGTTGACGAGACTATTGTAGAGAAAATCAAAAGTCTCACCCGGCTAGGTGTCAAGAAGATCAGCGAGATGAGGCGGCATCTTGTTGCATTTGTCACTGACGTGTTGTTCAAAGGTCGGCATCCTCCTCCACCAACACGGCGCCGCTACACACCAACTAACAGGGACATATGGAATAGGATGGCCAGTGTAAAGGATGCGACAAAGGATGCCAAACAAGATCAAAGAAACGTGCAGGTAATGTGCAATGTGGTACATGGACTTAGGCATTATCAAAGTTGTCATAACTAATAAAATCAAATTTACAACTGGTACTTTTTGTCTTTCTTTACTTTACAAGCAGTGTACATATGCAACTTAAAAAAAATGAACAATTTAACAGCCATTGTCAACTATTTCAAATGGCACAGTCTTGTGAATGGGCGATACTGAATACAATGGTCCATTTTGCTACAAAGGAATCTGTTTGGTGGAGTATCGTGTGAACAACACTAACCTCCGTTAACTTAAAACGATTTCAAAGTAGGTACTTTCAGTAATGCTTTGGTTTATCATCACAATGATCATTTATTTCCTCTATGGTTCCAACTTACAGATTCTGGCAGACCAATGGTCATCCCAGCAGGTTGACTGCAGAGTCAGGTTTCGGCCGAGCAAGGAGAATGCAGACGGCACAGCCACAAGCTTGCTATTCTGTTATCAGGCAGCATGGCAAAGAAGACTGCTACACAAGTATGGGCAGCAGATGTGCCTGCTTGACGCAACCTACCGTACATGTAGATATAGAATACCACTATTCTTCCTCTGTGTACGTACCAATGTGTGCTACTCGGTAGTAGGTGTGTTTGTCCCACAGACCGAGAAGAGTGAAGACATCAGAGAGGCTCTGCAAGTGTTCAGGGAGTGGAATCCCGACTGGCAGCCATCTCACTTCATGGTGGATTTCTGCGAGGCAGAGATCGGTGCCTTGGAGGAAGAGTTCCCAGGTGAAACTGCTGCAACTGAAAGAATTAGCACATATTGTAATGATAGAAAATACATTTAAATTGACTACAAATTAAATCCTCTGCATATGTGAAATATTCTCATTCACTATCATTTACCACTATGTAATTATAATATTTTCTAATTAATCATTAAGTCTTCATTTGCATTATTGATATCTTTCAACATTTCTCTCTTTCTAAGTTTCATTAATTGATTGATTGATTGATTGATGTGTGACAAATTTGGGAGTCTTAGCATGGAATTCATTAATCATAAAATCTATTGTAAATTTGTATAATTCGTATCATTACCTATTAGTAAATGATAACTGAGGCTATCTGAACACCACTCCAAGTTCTTTTCGTTATTCTTGCAGGTACATGTGTACCCACTAGAAGGCACATTAATGAACTTGACCTTCCCTTTCATGACCCCTGCCCATTCATGAATATGACACACAAAAGGCAAAATGAAGCACACAATTAATAAGCACATTCCTAGTAAAATGACATCAAGCAGACACAACTTGCCCTGGTATTACTGTCGGAAGAAACAACGTCTTTATAATAAAGCTAAGAAAACAGGACTATAGAAAGACTGGAACAAATACAAGAAGTAAAACATAAACGTCACAAGTATCATTAATCATTAAGCGGTTTTGCCATTTTCATATATATTATGCAAGTCAGTTAAGAAGTTTTTGGAAAAAAATGCCCCTGCTATCCCAAAATTAGTTATGTCACTTATTCCTGAGCACAACAGCGATCTAATACTCAAAATTCGTGATCAAAGCTTGTTCAGAGCACGAGATTGCAAAACTGGAAGTTGCGCTGCAGTACCAAGGGAAGCAGCTAGGGAGCCCAAAATCTAATCATTTCCAGCTTTCATCACACCCCACCAACACACCAAGTATGAAAGTTTTGAAACCAATCCATCCAGCCATTCTTGAGTTATCTTGTACACAGACAGACAGATAAACGCTAGTGAAAATATAACCTCCATGATATTTCAACCGCTTCTCTGGGGACTACGCGCCGGGAAAAAACACAGCCAACTGCAGTACCATAGCAAAAGGCTAGGAGTACCATTTTTTAACTTGACCTTTGTTTCTGCAACTGATACACACCTACCAAATATCATGAAAATTCATCCACAGATTCTTGAGTTAACAGCTGTTCACCTATACACAGACCCATATCAGTATCACAGCAGCTCAACTAAAAACATGTACCTTTTCAAGTGCACATAATTAAGAGGGGCATTCAATAAGTAATGCCCCTGACCCACTGCCAGTTGTCTGATCTAGATGAAATGTTGCATGTGTAATGAGTCATATCTCTATGGGTTATGTTGCAAAAAAACAGCTCTGAACTAATTGTGGTTACTGATTTACTGGTGTTTGAACTGAGTCAGGTGCGAAATGGACCAGGTGTGAAATGGAGCAAGTTGAGTGTCGCGCAGTGATCCGGTTTTTGCATTTGAAAGGACGCACACCAAAAGGGACTTTTGATGAAATGAAAAAAACTTATGGTGATGATGCCCCATCCTATGACCTTGTAAAACGCTGGCATCCTGAATTCAAACAAGGCCGGAAGTCTGTGGAAACAGCTCCCAGACCTGGTCGTCCCTCTTCTGCCATTGATGTCCTACAAGAACGGTGTCCAGAGCTACATCAAATGATCGGAGAAATGCATAACTCTGGGTGGTTCCTATGTAGAGAAAGACTAATAACTGTGCCAAGTTTCATTAATCTCCTGCTATGGGAAATGGGTCAGGGACATTACTTATTGAATGCCCCTCGTAGCAACCCATGTTTTATCATTGCGATGTACTAGTATATCTTTTGTCTTTTTTTCAGACTCAGAGGTGCTCCTCTGCGATTTCCACAGAGAGAAAGCCTGGGTCGAGTGGGTGAGGAAGAGGGATCATGGGGTGTTTGACGACCAGCGCACTGTCCTCTGTCTCCTCAGAAACATCGCAGCTGCTACCACACACGACGAATACAACATGCGGGTAGACCAGCTGAAGGCATCCAACATCTGGCAACAAAGTGCCCAGCTAAGAACTTGGTTCTCTACCAAGTGGCTTACAAATGCTGAGGTATGTATCAAGGTTGATTAACTGTTTTCATTGTGTTTTCTTCTTTCTTTCCATGCTTCTATTTGGTTATTAGATATATATGTACGATGACTTAAGTGCATCTACATCTCTTGCTTTTTTATGCAGAGATGGGTCCATGTGTTCAGAGATGAGAACCTGAAGATCTCCATTTACACAAACAACGGAGTCGAGCGCCAAAATGAAACCCTGAAATACTCCCACCTAGAAGGCAGGACGAGAATCAGCCTCTCGGAGATGATCACTGTGGTTGTCACAGATTTCCTGCCGACATCGTACCGAAGGTGAGCTAAAACACAATTTGGAATATATACAATCCTGCTGCCATTGTAGTAGGGCATAAATAAAGAAACTTTTAAGGTGGTTTTATGTTCGCAGTTTTTGCGGTGGCTACTTCACCAAGAACTCAAAACAACCAACCGTGAACATTTGCCGTCTTCCACTTGTGTCACTTTCCCCGGGCCCTTCTTGCTACATTTGTGCATACTATACATTGTCATAGTATTTTGGTTATAAAATGTTTGAGGTACTTGCCAAGGTGAAGACAAACTGACAAAGGAATACAGCATTTTTTTGAGTTCACATATATTCACTTCTCCATACAACCTACTGTATACTGTAACACCATGGTAGAAAGTAACTAGTTACTTAGCTATTCCTAGGGTAGATACCATTAGCTCAGTGACAGTTGATTACAGCACTGTCATACTCATAGTCAAAGGCAGACTGTTTTGTCCATTTGTAAGAGTAGACCCTTGCTGAGTAACCAGTTAGTGGTTTCTGACTGTCAGTCCATAGAGGCGCCAGGTTTTTCAAAACACTATGTGACTACAGTACAGTACTGTTGATGCATTTAAGTTTGTGGGATGGTGCTACCTCCACTAACACCCAATTTTCCTGGTAACGCGAAATCAAATCCCCTTGAACTTAAATGCATTTACAGTATTTCCAATTATCAGTAGAAATTAAATGTCTAGCCTTGTTTTACAAGCATAAAACTTCCTTTCTTTCTTGTCCATTAGGTACATCCAACTAAACGTAATGTACTCGTCCTGCTATCGACGGTACAACAGCAAGTTGCCACGGTTCCTCCATGACAGACCAAGGGGGGTGGTGACTCACATTATGTCAAGAATGGAGGAAGCAGCAGTATGCTTCAACCCAGATGACATAGGACAGGTGGGCAATGGTGTATTTCACGTCAAGAGCACAACTGACCCAAGTAAAAGCCACATTGTCAACTTTGGCACAAGTGCAAGCAACATGCCATTTTGCACGTGCAAGGACTGGTCCAGAAACAAGCTGCCATGCAAGCATTTCTGTGCTGTGTTCACCCTCTTGAAAGAATGGGGTTGGGAGAAACTTGCAAGTGCCTATAAGGATAATCCCATCCTATCTCTGGATCACACATGCTTGGGACAGACTGCAGTTTCTAATGAGAGGGATGACAGCAGCAGTGACACAGACGGGATCTCTACATCTTCACCACCATCACCACCATCACCACCACCACCTTCAGAATCATCCTACCTGGGACTGCCTGAGCCAAAACGGTCGAAGAAGAAGCTGCTCCAAATGGAATGTGCAAGTCTGCTGCGAGAGATAACAAACCTGACATACAATGTTGAGGAGGAGTACCTGAGGTCTTTCAAGCAACAACTAGTAAATCTGATGGAAGACATGCAGCAAAACGCACCCCGAGATGACAGTGTTCCACAGCTCCCAATTGATGCCAGCCAACTACCAAAGAAAAGGAAACGAGAGACACCTGTGGACAATGTGAGCGACCTACCAACTCGGCCTTCAAAACATCCATCCTCAAGGAGAGTTGGCCATCGTGCCGAAATGATGAGGGAGACCTTGCGTGTTAATGTCAGCATGGACACCATAGTTGAGGAAAATGAAGAGCTGGAGACATACATTGAGTCTGACCTGGAGGCTGTGGTTGACTGCGACATGGAGAATGATGAGGCGCAAAATGAATGGTTGGTGATCAACGATACAAAGCTGACACAGAAGGACAGACAGATCCTACAAGAAGAACTGTGGCTGAATGACAAACACATCAATTCTGCACAGAAGCTGATCAGCAACGAATATCCCCTCATCGATGGTTTAGGGGATACAGTGATCCTGACGGCCAATCAGCAAGGCCCTGTCCCAGCATCCAGTGACTGTGTGCAAATGCACAATGTTAAAGATCACTGGGTCGTGTCCACATCTGTTGGGGGGAACATCACCGTGTATGATTCACTACAGCCATCCATGAAGCCTGAGCTTCGCAGCCAGTTGGCTAATCTGTACAGGCAGTTGCTATTGGGGAAGACAGTATCATTCCTGTCAATGTTGTCTGTGCTCAGAGGCAACAAGGTGGAAATGACTGTGGACTGTTTGCCATTGCCAACGCTGTAGCGATTGCGGAGGAAATTCCACCTACACAAGTTGTGTTTGAGCAAGGACAGATGAGGCGTCATTTCGAGGAATGCCTGGAAAGAAATGAAATCACGATGTTCCCACATGACACCAAAGTTGGGCAGGCAAACACTGTGTCAGTCAGCTACCAGTTGACAACATATTGCTGTTATGAGCACAGACCAGGCTCACCTATGATTATGTGCGACAAGTGTGCCCAGTGGTACCACTACTCTTGTGTCAGTCTAAGTGACAGTGAAGTGTATGCCTTGGTCACACAAGAGGAAGATTATGTCTGTCCTACGTGCCACACACACAGTGACTAGAAATATCACTGTAAAAGTACAACAGCTTTATTTGTTTTAATTTGTAAGGGATATTAGTTTGCCCACTTTCTAAGAGCAGGACAAATCTGTCAAGCCTAGTACTAGTAGTAGTGTACGTCTTGGTGGCGATGTTCAAGCCTAGTACATGCAGTGATACCTTTCAGTCACTTACAAAGTTCAACATTAGGTTTATCCCAAGACTTACAATCAGTACTACTTACGGGGTTCCCATGTTGTCTGTTCCAGCAGCTCCATTGTCAGTTATCTCTGTACATCCTTCCAGCTGCCTACTAGGAAGAATTAGAATATAATTCTTTATATAGAAATAAGTATGGTGAACTCTAGAAGAAATATAATGTTCTTGTATGTGGTGCACATTACTAATTAGGCATTGCTGTGGGTGGCCGATTCTAATCTGTAAGATACATGTAAAAAGCAAGGTACCAATGACTTTCACATTAGCTCCAATTGGTGATATCTACCACAGCAAACATTTTCTATCATAATGGTAAGGAGACTACAGTGCATGGTGCTACTGCGAACTTAAAATGCATTTACAGTACATGATGTATGAACACATTGTAGGGGATTAACCAGATGGCTCTTATAAATGTAAGTAAACACGAATGTTACTTGATACTGATACATGTTACAGATGCAATACTAATTCAGGTCACATCCACAAAATACTGAGTGCATGTGAATGTGTGCCCAGAATTGACTGTGATTGAACTAGTAGCCTGGTATCCAGCCGTAATACTAAAATATAGTTCCCGAGTCTCTTCTCTCCTCTTCACAATTACTGTATCAGAGATAAGGCAATAAAACGTTTGTTGCACCGTTATTTATATCTGAATTTTTGGCAACGCCTCAGGGGCTAGCCTACTATTATAGTGTGCGACCGTTTGACAAGAATTCCCAAAATCCCGCAGGCATGTCAGGAATTTTTCGCCTGCGTAGTTGCATCATCCCTTTAGGGGAATAACTCGGTAATGGGTTGAAGGATCTTCATAATATTTAAAATGTAGATTGCTTCAGAGATGCCTTACATAATGAAATGCTAATCATGCAAATCGAGGGCTAATTTGCATAATTAATGAGGACATTTATAAATACACCGCATTTCATGTTAGAATACGAAACAATATGCCATATGTAACTAAAAAAGGAAGAATTATAAGGCTTACTGTTAAGTATATATCTGATTGGCAAAAATTCCCGAAATTCCACAGCAGTTCGTCCGCCCGTGCATAATTGCTTCACATTTTTGTAAGGGAATAACTCGGGAAGGGGTTGATAGATCATGATGATTTTTCATATGTAGATAACTTCGGAGATGCCTTCCATAAGTAAGGACTATTAATGCGGTCCTATTAATGCAAACCAGGGGCTAATTTGCATAATTAATGAGCACAGTTTATTAAGCCACATAATACTTATTTCATTGTACTAGGCCACTTAAACTGTTAAACATGACATATGTAGCTAGAAAAGAGGGAAATATCGATAGACATCAATTATGCAAATTGTTACCTAATTTACATTATCAATGGGAAATGTTGTATTATAGTGTTAAATGACGAAAATTCCATTCTTGCGACGTTTGGCAGCAACATGTACGTTAAGTTGAACATGCAGACGTAAGTCATGCAAATAAGGGCCTCATTTACATAATCTATGAGAAAGTGCTACAATAGCTTTCTTTGCTATGACTTTCATACTTTGAACACATTCTTATTTAGAGAGGAGATGATCAACTGATATCTCTTATGCAAATCAGGACCTCATTTGTATAATCAATGACAAACATTTATAATATGTCACACGAGCTCGTCGCAAGAGATCGCCTTTCTTGTTAACAGCAATGCCCTTCAAACACCCATCACGTAAAACAATCTTCATACATACAGACAGGCGAAAGGATAGAACACAAATACAACAAACATACCTAAAACAACAATCATAAATACTTATAAACAATAAAACCGTCGCCATGGCAATAGTTTTTATTGCCACATTTTTTTAAATTTGGCTATATAATTACAGATTCACGTTAGTGTCTGTGTATCTAAGTTTTCTGGTGATTCCTGTCCCAAAGCCCAGATAACGTTATGCATCATCATCATAAATATTTCCAAGGAGCTTTTATCAGCTAGTATTAAAAAAAAGCTCCTTGATATTTCTATGCATGCATGCACACATCGCACAACCAGTAGACGGTCAAAAGATTTATACAGTAAAAGCTACTGCTACACAATTGAGACATCCAATCATCTGATAAAATGATTATCTTAACACATAAATAAAGAAATCATGCTTATATATATACAGAGAGAGAGAGAAAACGCTACCTTTCATACTAGACCTGCAGACCAGAGCCATGCCGTGCGCCAAGTGTTTGAGTCTGCGCAGTAATACATTCCCCCGAGCTGCCACAAAGGTCAGGGGTCACGTATACGCGTCACGGCCTGTTCCATCTTTGCACACGGCACAATAGCAGGTAGAGGTGTGGGGTAAATACTTATCCACTTGGCCCCGAGTGCCGACGCCA